>NC_069502.1:207385819-207575819 GCF_027579735.1 Bombina bombina | reverse complement strand
TCAAAATTCAGATGCAATTTTAAACATTTTTCCTATTTACTTCTGTTATCAAATTTGCTTTGTTCTCTTGGTACCTTTTATTGAAGTATTGGTAGGGTAATAAGAGTTCAGGAGTGTGCACGTATCTTTAGTACTCTATGGCAACAGTGTTTTTCAACACTGTATAACAAAGCTACAAATAATGTTGCAAAACACTGCTGCCAGAGAGTACTAAAGACAAGTGCACACTCTTGGGCTCTTATGACTCTAACTACTTTTACTCTTCAATAAAAGATACAAATAGAACAATGCAAATTTGATAAAAGAAGTAAATTGGAAAATTGTTAAAATTGCATGTTCTATCCAAATCAAGAAAGTTTAATTTTGACTTTACTGTCCCTTTAAAGCTAAAATATGTCATTTCTGTCACAAAACTTGAGAACATTTGAACATGATTCTAACTGAATTGTATTTAGCAGAAGAAAAACTACTCTGAGTTTTAAACCATTTATGGGGAGGGAGGACTACTGATGAGACCACTTCTCCTAATCCTAGAGCTGATTCCAAATCTGCTCTCCAACCATAAAGACTTGTATAGACTTGTATACATAAAAAACATAGCATCTTCTGTCAAGCACCACCAGGTACATTTATAAAATAAGAAAAATCCCTGATGAATTTCATGATCTTTATCAGTAAGAACCTTGGTAAATATTATTGGAGCAGTGGTCACTATAGTTCCACTGGGACAGGAGACTACAGCAACAACCTGATGTGAAACAGTACAGAAATGTATTACATACATAGCATCTTCTGTCAAATGCAGGACCACCAGGTAAATTTATAAAATAAGAAAAATCCATGATCACTTTCATGATCTTTATCAGTAAGAACCTTGGTAAAGGTTATTGGAGTAGTGGACACCTCAAAAGCAAGAACCAAATAAAATAGAAATGAAAAGATTCCACAGCAATACAAAACAAAATTATCTGGATGAAGGAGAACACAAAAGTTTTTTTTAATCAAGCAGTGATTAAAATAATCCTCTCTTTAAGATAAAAATCACTAAGAGCTGTTACCATTACTAAAATACTTTGACTGGCAGCCAAATAAGAAATTACCATAATAAAAATGTTTTAAACAATACATTTACAGCCATCTTTGACAGATCATGTCTTAATCACAAAGAACAGCATTTATTGGTAGCAAACACTACAGCTTTAGCACTGAATATTTAAGCCATATAATTATCTCCATAAGAAAAATCGCTGTAGGAACTCAAGCCCCCAGGAGAACTGAAGGGGACTGCAATACAAGGAGACATTTCCAGCAGAAACAATTTCTATTTAGATATTTTTTTAAATGAAGTGCACTAAAAAGCTGACACACAGGCACAGTGCACAATGGAAATAAAAAAAACAGAAGTGTGCTAAACTGTCAGGCTCAACGCACACAAAATACCAGGCAATTCTCCTTTGAGCAAGGAACATGACAACCACCGACGATAGTTTTGGCCTTCTGTGGGCCTCATCAGTGCGGTGCAGCCATGGGTTGTCATGTTCCTTGTTCAAAGAAGAATTGCCTGGTATTTCGGGGCTAGACTGACCTTACTTGGCAGGATCAGACTGATATACTTAAGTAAAGTTTTCCTCTGTGAAAAGTACAACTGGACTAAAACAGGTTGCTCTGAGGTGGTAACTTGCCATAGAACTAGCTACTGAGCTGTTGTTAGTTCCTGGTAGAGCGCTTTTCTTTTTCTATGCAATGATGTGTGTAATGCCTATGTGTGTACATGTTTGTATGTGTGTGCACATATTGGAATCTACACACATCAGAAATATATAGTGATAAATAGTCTTTGCTAGAGAGTGCATGATAACCAGTGAGCATCCACACTCAGTACAATAAGTTCCACACCTTTATCAGCCAGAATAACTTACCACATCCTCCTGTCCTTTCCTCCAGTAAAACACAAAATATTTGAAATATGGTCCCAAGTCCTGTACATCCACAAACAGGTTAAGTCCTCTGGCTCGAAGCTGAATCACAGGTTGAGTTAGGTGAGCTGCAAACATACCATCAAAAAAAATGTATAACTAACAGACAAACTAACAAATGGTTACAAACCACAGTACAATGAAGTCTCTATGAGGCCTATTTATCAAATGTCTGTCGGACCTGATCTAACAGTGCGGATCAGGTCCGACAGACATCGCTGAATGCGGAGAGCAATACGCTCTCCGTATTCAGCATTGCACCAGCAGCTCACAAGAGCTGCTGGTGCAACGCCGCCCCCTGCTGACTCGCGGCCAATCAGCCACCAGCAGGGGATGTCAATCAACCCGATCGTACCCAATCGGGTTGAATTGTGGCGATTCCTCTTCACCTGCTAAGAGCAGGCGGACAGGGTTATGGAGCAGCGGTCTTTAGACCGCTGCTTCATAACTGCTGTTTCTGGCGAGTCTGAAGGCTCGCCAGAAACACGGGCCCACAAGCTCCATACAGAGCTTGATAAATGGGCCTCCATATGTGAACATTAAAGTGTTTCACAGGCTGAAATAATAGTGCCATAGTCTTCCTCCATAGACAAAAAGGACAAGATGAAATGGAATAATCATATATTCATATATTTGCATGACTTAATTTGTCTTTATGCGATTGGTATTCTTATTTTCCATAATATAAATTAATTGATGTAGTAGGCTGTCATAATAATACTGATAGACACCTCATACATGTGTATTAGCATAAAGGATTCCCAATAGTTTTAACAGCTTAACATTAGTTTTATTGCCATGATGTTATACCATTTTACAAACATTTCATATGATATAGTCTAAACAATCCAATATATATATATATATATATACAGTATCTCACAGAACTGAGTACACCCCTCACATTTTTGTAAATATTTTATTATATCTTTTCATGTGAAAACACTGAAGAAATTACACTTTGCTACAATGTAAAGTAGTGAGTGTACAGCCTGTATAACAGTGTAAATTTGCTGTCCCCTCAAAATAACCAACACACAGCCATTATTTTCCAGCACTGCCTTAACCCTCTTGGGCATGGAGTTCACCAGAGCTTCACAGGTTACCACTAGAGTCATCTTCCATTCCTCCATGACAACACCACGGAGCGCTCCCCCACCTTCCGTTTGAGGATGCCCCACAGATGCTTAATAGGGTTTAGGTCTGGAGACATGCTCAGCCAGTCCATCACCTTTACCCTCAGCTTTTTAAGCAAGGCAGTGGTCGTCTTGGAGGTGTGTTTGGGGTCGTTATCATATTGGAATACTGCCCAGTGGCCCAGTCTCCAAAAGGGAGGGGATCATGCTTTGCTTCAGTATGTCACAGTACATGATGGCATTCATGGTTCCCTCAATGAACTGTAGCTCCCCAGTGCCGGCAGCACTCATGCAGGCCTAGACCATGACACTCCCACCACCATGCTTGACTGTAGGCAAGGCACACTTGACTTTGAACTCCTCACCTGGTTGCTGCCACACATGCTTGACACCATCTTAATCAAATAAGTTTATCTTGGTCTCATCGGACCACAGGACATGGTTCCAGTAATCCATGTCCTTAGTCTGCTTGTCTTCAGCAAACTGTTTGCAGGCTTTCTTGTGCATCATCTTTAGAAGAGGCATCCTTCTGGGACGACAGCCATGCAGACCAGTTTGATACAGTGTGTGGCGTATGGTCTGAGCACTGACAGGCTGACCCCCCCACCCCTCTAATCTCTAATACATCTATTTCCCAAAGACAACCTCTGGATATGATGCTGAGCAAGTGCACTCAACTTTTTTGGTTGACCATGGTGAGGCATGTTCTGAGTGGAACCTGTCCTGTTAAACCGCTGTTTGGTCTTGCCCACTGTGCTGCAGCTTAGTTTCAGGGTCTTAGCAATCTTCTTATAGCCTAGGTAATCTTTATGTAGAGCAACAATTCTTTTTCTCAGATCCTCAGAGAGTTCTTTGCCATGAGGTGCCATGTTGAACTTCCAGTGACTAGTATGAGAGAGTGTGAGAGCGATAACACCAAATTTAACATACCTGCTCCCCATTCACACCTGAGACCTTGTAACACTAACGAGTCACATGACACCGGGGAGGGAAAATGGCTAATTGGGCCCAATTTGGACATTTCCACTTAGGGGTGTACTCACTTGTGTTGCCAACTGTTTAGACATTAATGACTGTGTGTTGAGTTATTTTGAGGGGACAGCAAATTTACACTGTTATACAGGCTGTACACTCACTACTTTACATTGTAGCAAAGTGTCATTTCTTCAGTGTTGTCACATTAAAAGATATAATAAAATATTTACATAAATGTGAGGGGGTGTACTCACTTTTTTGAGATACTGTGTATATATATATATATATATATATATATATATATATATACACCCAATACATATATTTATAAAACTATACCACATCGGTTCCAGAAAGTACGGCTACAAACACAGATTTTAGTTTCAGCTAATTCAAGGAAATATAAATCATGAGAAACCAAAAAACCATGAGTTGGCTCCAAACATCACCCAAGTCTACCATCTATTAACACAGACCAGCTGAGAGTCAGAAAACTCCTTCATCTGGAGTATCCATCCTCCTAAACCACCAATGAAGGGATGACTTCATATGGCAAGGAATCCACAGAAGTTTCAATCGATTACACTAATAAAAAGAAAAGAAGCAACCTCACACTTGACAGTGCAAAAGAGCTTTTTGCTAGATTAACCTGAAATCTCATGCTCTGAAGAAATGGAATTACCAAAGAGGACTGGTTATCAGCTTCTTCTATAGACACAGATTTCACAAAAACTATGTTAATGTAAGGAGTCACAGGGAACTCTTTGACCCTGAACCATGCCAGAGTAACTGATTATATGTTGGTCAAAGATCTGACAGCACTTACCAGCACAAATAAGGAAGAACCATAAACTCACATGCATTGCACAGAAAACAGAGGAACCTAAAAATATCTGAATTAACTAATTGTACTAGAACCATTGACCCCAAAAGAGAAACTGTTTACAAATGTCCAAAAATGATTTAATACAGCTCAAATGACTTAGCCATTTCAAGAGGCTAATCACAAAGCTCAATACAATAACTCTCAAAAATCACCTTGCTTACACTGTTTAAAACATTTGATAGTATAGCAAATGTTGTATTAACCCAATGTTGGCACTTCCCTTTAGGTGTTCGCTGCCAGCCCCGGTTCTCACAAACCGTGTATGTAAAACAGATATGTAGCAAGCTGGCAGCGCTATACCACTTCTAGGGATCAAAGCTGTCCACGTCCTCAGAGTCTCCAAAATTCTTCCACATCCAAAATAAAAGCTCACAATAATGCAGCAACTTCCAAACAGTTATGTGGCGCAAGTTTTAAACATACTCACAAGATATTGATGAGTAATAGACGTTTATTAAAAACCATCAACAGGACTTCATGGATGTAGCGTTAAAAGTTTATTGTTAAAAGCTCAACACGTTTCACCTACATAGATAGCCTTTCTCAAGAGCAACAAGTTAAAAGCAGTATTAAACAAGCTGTGTTCACCTAGCCTTACCCTCCATATATATATATAAATAGAGTATTTCTCCCTGCCTACCATCTTCAAGTCACACCCATCTACAGGTGTCTTGAATCAGGTTTACATCAGGGTTGTTTCTATCCTCTTCTGTTGTTGTGTGCCTAATAACTAACAAAGTGAATTGCCAATCAAATCTGACTTTCATATGGAAATTTGAGATATTTTAAATGTTGGCACACCTCAACAGGAGAGGCTTCCAATCTGTATTCATGGCCCTCTCAGAAACATCAACAATAAAAGCCATTTTCCTGACAATATTACGCTAAAAATTAAGATAGAGAGTGACATGTATAAAATACACCTGATACTTCAGCTGATCTAGTTATATATCTACTATGGAAACATTTCAATAATCGCCATTATAAAAAACATTTTATATACTAAAGCCCATACCCATTAGCAATTAGCTTGCGTATATAATAAATTTAATGTTTCTAATTACAATATGAAATGTGTTATTCAGTTTTACATTGACAATCAGCGCCCAATCTAAACACCTTCTGTGCCTGTGACGTGTGTGTAATTTGGCCAATCATAAGCCTTCTGACTTTTCAGTTCCCAATCGAGTAGTTAGAGTTACAGGTTCCTCAAACAGGTCCGTTGCAATGGCCGATCAAATGATTCTGACGTCACTCTTTCTGAACCAATCGGAGAAAGGTAACAATAAGAAAGAACATAATAAAGAATATAAAAATAGGCAGATCTATTTTTACAGATTATATTCGTACAGATTTCTTTTATACATTTCTGATTTTTCTTAACCGTTTTTTGTGTTCTTTTTTATGTTCTTTCTTATTGGTACCTTTCTCTCTAATTGGTATTTTTTCTCTAATTGGTATGTTTTTCTAATACTTGTATCTTTCTTATCCTTGGTTTTAAAAGATAAGTTTCTGATTATGGACGATGATATTTTAAAACATATTTGTACTGAGGATATCGTAGCCATCATACCGATTGGTTCAGAAACAGCGACTTTAGAATAATTTTATCGGCCAGTGCAACGGACCTGTTTGAGGAACTTGTAACTCTAACTACTCGATTGGGAACTGAAAAGTCAGAAGACTCACGATTGGCCAAATTACATACACGTCACAGGCACAGAAGGTGTTTAGATTGGTCGCTGATTGTCAATGTAAAACTGACTAACACATTTGATACTGCAAGCCTTTCAGCCTGTAACACAACGTCAGTCCCACTCTAGTAAAAATTACGTTTTTTCAAGGGACTTCTATAGTGCAACCATTACGACTTTTGCAAAGAGGCTAAAAAGCTTGCGTTCCAGCCTATAACGACAAGATCCATTTTGCAATCTGAGAGCAGTAGTTATGAGTTTTACGCTACAAAATTGTTACAAAAAACTCATAACTAAAGTGTTACAAAGTACACTAACACCCATAAACTACCTATTAACCCCTAAACCAAGGCCCTCCCATATCGCAAATACTATATTAAACCTATTAACCCCTAATCTGCCACTCCCGACATCGCTGCCACTAATAAAATGTATTAACCCCTATTCCGCCCATACAATAATAAAGATTTTAACCCCTATTCCGCTGCTCCCCGACACCGCCACCATTATAATAAGCCTATTAATCCCTAAACCGCAAGCCCCCCACAATGAAATATATTAAATTAAACTATTAACCCCTAAACTGAAAGCCCCCCACATTACAATAAACTAATTAAAACTAGTATCCCTTAAACCTAACGCCCCCCTTACTTTATATTAAAATTACAATTCCCCTATCTTAAAAAAAATTAAAACTTATTTGTCAAATTAAAAAAACTAAGTTTAAACTAACAATTAAACTAATATAACTATTAAACTAACTACCAATTAAAGGAAACTAAAATACACATTAAAAAAATCCTAACACTACTATAAAAATTACAAAAAATCTAATTACAAAAAATAAAAAATATAAGTTGCCCTAAGTTAAACAGCTCTTTTACCTGTAAAAAAAAACCCACAAAGACCCCCCCAACAGTAAAACCCACCACCCAACCAACCCCCTAAAATAAAAAAAGCTAACTCTAGCAAAAACCAAAGCAGCTCATTGCCCTGAAAAGGGCATTTGTATGGGCATAGCACTTTAAAGGGCATTTAGCTCTTTTGCATTGCCCTGAAAAGGGCATTTAGCTCTTTTATGAAAAGCCCAAACCCACCCAAAAAATCCTAATACTAACCCTCGAAGATTCACTAACTGTTCCTGAAGTCCGGACATCCAGGCGGCATAAGATCTTCATCCAGACGGCTCCATCTTCATACATCACGGGACCCTGCAGAGCGGCGATGCGCAGAGGCGGTAGTCCAGACGAAGGTCCAAGGCAGAGGTCCAGGTGGAGGTCCATCGATCCGACATGGAGGTCCTCTTCATGCGATCGTCAGCCGCACACTGAGGATTGAAATCAGCCAATAGAATCAGCCAATAGAATGAGAGTTGCTTAAATCCTATTGGCTGATTTGAACTGCCAGTAGGATTTTAGCAGCCCGAATTCCTATTGTCTGATTCAAATTTTTCAGCCAATAGGAATGCAATGGTACCCCCAGTATAAAAGGGATTCCTTGCATTTCAATCCTCAGTGTGCGGCGGACGGTCGCATGAAGAGGACCTCCATGTCAGATCGATGGATCTCCACCTTGGACCTTCGCCTCCGCGCATCGCCGCTCCGCCTCTGCAGGGATAAAGAAGATGCGGTCCCGCAATGGATGAAGATGGAGCCGCCTGGGTGAAGATGGAGCCGTCTGGATGAAGATAGAGCCGCCGGGATGAAGATAGTTCAAGCAGGACTTCAACAACTGTGAGTACCTAAAGAGGGGTTAGTGTTAGGTTTTTTAAGGTTTTTTTGGGGTGAGTTTTTTTTTAGATTAGGGTGGGCACTCTTAAAAGAGCTGAATGCCCTTTTAAGGGCAGCAAAAGAGCTGAATGCCCTTTTCATGGCAATGCCCATACAAATGCCCTTTTCAGGACAATGAGTAGATTATTTTTTTTTAGATAGTTTTTTTTTATTTTGGGGGCTGGGGGTTTGTAATGTTAGTGGGTCTTTGTATTTTTTTCAGAAAAAGAGCTGATATCTTTAGGGCAATGCCCTACAAAATGCAATTTTAAGGGCTATTGGTAGGTTATTCTCAATTAGCTTTCTTTTATTTTGGGGTGTTTTTTTTTATTTTTTTAAATGGGTATTAGAATAGGAATAATTTTTATTATTTTGGATAATTTGTTTGTTATTTTGTGTAATGTTTTATTTCTTCATTTTGGGGTGAGTTTTTATTTTTAGATTAGGGGTTGGGCATTTCATAAAAGAGCTAAATGCCCTTTTAGGGGCAGGAAAAATTGTTGAATGCCCTTTTCAGGGCAATTGATAGATTAGGTTTTACTTTATTTTTATTTTGTGTGTTTGGGGAGTGGGAGTTTATATACTGTTAGGGGGTGTTTGTTTTTCTTTTGTAAGAAAAGAGCTTTTATCTTTAGGGCAATGCCCTAAAAAAGGCCCTTTTAAGGGCCCTTGGTAGTGTATTATAGATTAAGGTTTTTTGTTTTGGGGTGGGTTTTATTATTTTTAAAGGGTATTAAAATAGGAATATTTTTTATTATTTTGGATAATTTCATTTGTTATTTTTTGTAATGGGAGGTTTTTTATTTTTTGTAATTTTAGTGTTTTTACATTTTTTGTCCATGTAAGGAAAATACTGAAATACCCTGGGGTCTTATCACTGACAAGAGTACCCAGAACCTTGGAAAAAATTCTGGGAGCAGTAACCTGACCAAATAGAAGAGCAACAAACTGAAAATGTTTGTCTAGGAAGGCAAACCTTAGAAACTGATAATGATCCCTGTGAATAGAAACATGAAGATAGGCCTCCTCGTTTCTGAGAGGAGAAAGAGGATTTTTGTTCCTTGTTATGACGAAAAGAACGAAAACTATTAGGAACTTTAAATTTGTCTTGGGGAAGAAAAGCTCCCTTACCACCTGCCACAGTAGAAATGAAAAGAAAGAGATAAAAGTCGGCATTTAGAAACCAAATCAGCTGACCAGGACTTTAACCACAAAGCCCTTCTAGAAAGAAGTGCTAATGACATACTCTTAAAAGTTATTTTAATGAAAATGAAAGAATTGGCAGACTTTCACAGATCCAGGGTTAAAGGGACATAAACACCAACATTTTTTTTTTTCATTATTCAGAAAAAATACATTTGTTGAAAGCAGGAAGCTAAGTTCAGGAGTGCGCATGTGTCTGCAGCACCATATGGCAGCAGTTTTGCAACAATGAAGAAATTCATCAGTATTCATTCATTTCTGTATTTATTTTTTTAGGATTAAAAACGTTTTGGACAGCACACTAACCCAATCCTCTTCTTGCTAGAGCCTCAGACACACTTACAGGAGGCTTAACGCACCCAGCTCCCAAGACCTGCACTAAAGTTAGTGTAGGTCCTGGGAACCAAGAGCACTATGTCAGATGTTAGCGCGGCCGGGACTCTGGCAAGAAGATGATCAGGTTAGCGCACTCTCCAGAGCACTTTAAGGTAAGTATTTGCAGCTACAAGTGAACTTTTCATCTGTAGCATCCAAGCATTTGCATTTGTTAATCGAATAAATGTTTAACGCAAATTACATTTTCCTTTTAAATTAAATGAAAACCGATTAGTGCAGGCAAACAAATATTCATGCCTAGAAAGTAAATCATGAACTGCCTTAAAGGGGGCATAGCCATTAGCATTTCAGATACAGTGGACCATATAAAATCCTTGAATCCTGGAAAGAAATCTGTAGAACTCTCCTGGGTAGAACAAACAGTAGTAGGGCAGCTACCTTTAGAAGCAACAGCAGCATTAGTCTCAGAGCACATAAAAACATTTAACGGGAATTGCACAGCTGAGCTGGAGGCAAGACATGAGCAAGTTTACCATATACTCACTTCACATGGGTAGGAAAGTGTTCAGAGGAGTTAGCTTCTAAAGAAGTTTCAGGGATAAACACAGAAGGCTACATGAAAAGTGAAAACTACATCAAAGTAGAAAACACAACCATAAGGTTATATAGCTCTCATAAGGTTACAAGGCACTCGAGCGCTAACCCGGCATCAAAAAAGATAAACAGTGCACAGGAAAACAGAGCACACTAAATAACTTAACAGCACGCTAAAAACAGCAAAAAATTACGTGATCAAATAGACTAAAAGCGTGGCAAAAAAATGCAACCCACAATGCACTAGTTTTCACTTATCATAAACTACTATGATCCTCTGGTTTATAACATACTCTATACACTCTACTATGTTGCAATACTAAAGACACTTCCCCATGTATCAGTACGTTATCTAATTATATTCAATTCTATATTTGCATTTTCTATGGTTTATATTATCCCAAATCCTAATCTTTTGACTCTTGTATGGATTTGACCCTCATTTCTATACAAATTACCCCCCCCCTCTCTGTTGATATGTGTAAGCGTCATGTAACTACATAGGTTTCATTACCATCACAATCAGTGCATAATGTCTCACATGTATTAATGTACTTCCAAACACTACAGATATGTCATGCACGTTACATTCATCTGTGCAATTATAAGGGATACCTGTTAGTTGTCTTCAACAGAATTTTGAATACTATCTCACCTAAGATTGGTTTCATTGGTTTAAATGCATCTCATTCAGACTATTATAAAGAATATTGCATCTGAGCACAATCTAACTATAAGTTAACTCGTTATTCATAATGTAGTATCATCTTGGGGTGATTTCTACAATAACTTACAATATACTCTCCTTGTAATACAATTAGGAACAACAGGTCTTTTGTTAGATTTTCTTCCCCTTGTACCCTTGCTCATTTCTGTTCTGAGGAACCTGATATTATCGTTAATTGATTACAATATGCAGATGTAACATTATGTGATCCATGTTAGTGGGTGCAAGTGTACTAAATTCTTTTGACTCTCGTATAGATATGACCCTCATTTTTACATAAATTACTTTCCCCCCTTTCTGTTAATAAATATGTGTAAGCGCTACGTAACCACATAGGCTTCATTACCATCGCAATTAGTGCAGAATGTCTCACACGTACTAATGTACTTTCAAGCACTATGGATATGTTATGCACTTTACATTCATTTGTGTAATTATAATGGATACCTGAGAGTGGTCTATAATAGACTTATGAATACTATCTCACCTAAGATTGGTTTCATTGGTTTAAATATACATCTCATTCAGACTAGTATACAGAATATTGTATTTGAGCATAACTTTACTTCTCCTTCAACAAACCCACCACACACCTCCAGCATCACCACCCGCCCCGCAGAAACTGGAACAACATTACCCAAGAACAACTGCACTCCACCCTGATCAAGTCCGCCCCAGCGACCTCCACTGACGCCAACTCCTCCGCCCGCCACCTACATCGCCGGATCACAGACTGCGCAAATACCCTTGCCCCCCTCAAGAAACCGTCCAGCCACCAGCCTACCAACAAGGCCAGCTGGTTCACCCCCACCCTCCAGGACTCCAAACGCCACTGCAGACGATTAGAGAGAACATGGAGATCCAGCAAGTCCCCCTCGGACAAATCCGCCTACAAAGAAGCCATCACCACCCACCACCACCTCATAAAAAACACAAAGAAAACAGCTATCCTAGACAGAATCCACATCAAAACCCACAACAGCAAGGAGCTGTTCACAGTCATCAAGTAATTCTCCAAACCCAACAGTGACACCAACAACATCCCACCCTCCCAGGACCTCTGCGACAACATCGCTACTTACTTCCACCGCAAGATCATCAACATCTATGACAGCCTCGAGCTCCAGAACTCACCACTCACTGCCAACCCACCCACCCCCACCTCACCCAAACCCACCACCCGCCACCGTCTATGGACTACCTGGATCCCCCTCACCACGGAGGACACACTCAGAATCATGAAATCTATCCACTCTGGAGCACCCTCAGACCCATGCCCGCACCACATATTCAACAAAGCGGGTTTTACCCTCGCCCACAAACTCTGCCTCACCATAAACTGCTCCATCAAAACTGGTACCTTCCCAGATGACTGGAAGCATGCAGAGCTGAAACCCCTGCTGAAGAAACCCACAGCTGACCCCATAGATCCTAAAAACTACCATCCCATCTCTCTACTCCCCTTTCCAGCCAAAGTAATCGAGAAGGCCATCAACGCACAACTTGTTGACCGCATCGAGACCAACCACATCTTGGACCCCTCCTAATCCAGTTTCAGGAGCAATCACAGCACCGAGACCGCCCTCCTCGCCGCCACAGAAGACATCTGTGCCCTGCTCGACCAAGGAGAGACTGCCGCCCTCATCCTTCTAGACCTCTCAGCCGCATTCGACACTGTAGACCACAGCAACCTCCTCACGCGCCTACACGATGCCGGCATCCGCAATAAGGCCCTGGAATGGATCACCTCCTTCCTCAGTGGCAGAACCCAGAAAGTCAGACTCCCACCCTTCTCCTCCAATCCCACAGCAATCAGCTGCGGCATACCCCAAGGCTCTTCTCCTAGCCCCACCCTCTTCAACATCTATATGGCCCCCCTCGCCACCATCGTCCGACAACACAACCTCAACATTGTCTCCTACGCTGACGACACCCAGTTAATCATCTCACTCACCCAAGACCCCACCACTGCCAAGAAAAACGTCCACGAAGGACTTACAGCAATCGCCACCTGGATGAACAACAACCATCTCAAACTCAACACTGACAAGACCGAAATCCTCCTCCTCTGACCCACCAAATCTGCATGGGATGACTCCTGGTGGCCCACAGCCCTTGGACACCCTTCAACTCCAACACACCACGCACGAAATCTAGGCGTCATCCTCGACTCATCACTTTCCATGGACCGCCAAGTCAACGCCGTCTCTTCGACTTGTTTTCATCTTCAAGTGGATCCCCACTGAAACTAGAAAATCTGTCATCCACGCCCTTGTCAGTAGTCGACTGGACTACGGCAATGCACTCTATGCCGGATCCACCATCAAACTCCAGAAACGACTCCAACGCATCCAGAACACCTCGGCCAGACTCATCTTCGACATCCCTCGCCAAAACCACATCACCGAACACTTAAGGAACCTACACTGGCTCCCCGTCAACAAGAGAATCACCTTGAAGTTCCTAACCCATGCATTCAAGGCCCTCCACAATAACGGTCCTGAATACATCAACCACCGTGTCAATTTCTACACCCCCTCCAGACAACTCCGCTCTGCCGACCAAGCACTCGCAGTCATCCCCCGCATCAAGAAAAAAACATCTGGAGGAAAATCCTTCTCCTATATGGCAGCAAGGTGATGGAACTCCCTCCCGTTGCACCTCAGACAATCCACCTCCCTTACAAACTTCAAGAAGGACCTCAAGACCTGGCTCTTTGACTGAATCGTCTTCCCTTAGCCCCCCTCCCATAGCGCCTTGAGACCCTCACGGGTGATTAGTTTGCACTTTACAAGTACCCAATAGATAGATAGATAGATAGATAGATAGATAGATAGATAGATAGATAGATAGATAAGTTAACTCATTATTCATAATGTAGTATCATCTTGGGGCAATTTTTACAATAACTTATAACATACTCTCTTTGTAATATATTTAGGAATTATAGGTCTTTTGTTAGATTTTATTCCCCGTGTACCCTTGCTCATTTCTGTTCTGAGGAACCTGATATTATTGTTAATTGATTACAATACGCAGATGTAACATTATGTGATCCATGTTAGTAGGTGCAAGTGTACTAAATCATTTTGACTCTCGTATAGATATGGCCCTCATTTTTATATAAATTACTTTTCACCCCCCATTTCTGTTAATATGTGTAAGTGCTACGTAACTACATAGGCTTCATTATCATCGCAATTAGTGCAGAATGTCTCACATGTATTAATGTACTTTCAAGCACTATGTATATGTTATGCACTTTACATTCATTTGTGCAATTATAATGGATATCTGTGAGTGGTCTTTAATAGACTCATGAATACTAGTACACCTAAGATTGGTTTCATTGGTTAAAATACATCTCATTCAGACTATTATACAGAATATTGTATTTGAGCATAACTTAACCATAAGTTAACTCGTTATTCATAATGTAGTATCATCTTGGGGTGATTTCTACAATAACTTACAATATACTCTCCTTGTAATACAATTAGGAACAACAGGTCTTTTGTTAGATTTTCTTCCCCTTGTAATATATTATAGTAATAATATAGTAGTATCTTGGGGCAATTACTACAATAACTTACAATTCTCCTTGGAATATATTTAGGAATTATAGGTCGTTTGTTAGATTTCTTTTCCCCTTGAACCCTTTCTCACTTCTATTCTGAGGAATCGGACATAACCATTTATGCAGATGTTACATTATGTGATCCGTGTGAGTAGGTGCAAGTGTATCAGACGTCCCTTCTTTATAAACATACTGCTAGATTTAGAGTTCTGCATTAGCCGTCAAAACCAGCGTTAGGGGCTCCTAACGCTGGTTTTGGCCGCCTGCTGGTATTTAGAGTCAGTCAGGAAAGGGTCTAACGCTCACTTTGCAGCCGCAACTTTTCCATACCGCAGATCCCCCTACGCCAATTGCGTATCCTATCTTTTCAATGGGATCTTTCTAACGCCGGTATTTAGAGTCTTGGCTGAAGTGAGCGTTAGAAATCTAACGACAAGACTCCAGCCGCAGCAAAAAGCCAGGAGTTAAGAGCTTTCTGGGCTAACGCCGGTTCATAAAGCTCTTAACTACTGTGCTCTAAAGTACACTAACACCCATAAACTACCTATGTACCCCTAAACCAAGGCCCCCCCACATCTCCGCCACTCTAATAAATTTTTTTAACCCCTAATCTGCCGACTGCACACCGCCGCAACCTACGTTATCCCTATGTACCCCTAATCTGCTGCCCCTAACACCGCCGACCCCTACATAATATTTATTAACCCCTAAACATTGCCGCCACCTACCTACAATTATTAACCCCTAATCTGCCGACCGGACCTCACCGCTACTATAATAAAGTTATTAACCCCTAATCCGCCTCACTCCCGCCTCAATAACCCTATAATAAATAGTATTAACCCCTAATCTGCCCTCCCTAACATCACCGACACCTAACTTCAAGTATTAACCCCTAATCTGCCGACCGGACCTCACCGCTACTCTATTAAATTTATTAACCCCTAAAGCTAAGTCTAACCCTAACACCCCCCTAAGTTAAATATAATTTTTATCTAACAAAATAAATTATTTCTTATTAAATAAATTATTCCTATTTAAAGCTAAATACTTACCTGTAAAATAAACCCTAATATAGCTACAATATAAATTATAATTATTTTGTTGCTATTTTAGGATTTATATTTATTTTACAGGCAACTTTTTATTTATTTTAACCAGGTACAATAGCTATTAAATAGTTAATAACTATTTAATAGCTACCTAGTTAAAATAATTAAAAAATTACCTGTAAAATAAATCCTAACCTAAGTTACAATTAAACCTAACACTACACTATCAATAAATTAATTACATACAAATACCTACAAATAAATACAATTAAATACACTAACTAAAGTACAAAAAATAAAAAAAAGAACTAAGTTACAAAAAATAAAAAAATAATTTACAAACATTATAAAAATATTACAACAATTTTAAGCTAATTACACCTACTCTAAGCCCCCTAATAAAATAACAAAGCCCCCCAAAATAAAAAAATGCCCTACCCTATTCTAAAATAAAAATAGAAAAGCTATTTTACCTTACCAGCCCTTAAAAGGGCCTTTTGCGGGGCATGCCCCAAAGAATTCTGCTCTTTTGCCTGTAAAAAAAAACATACAATACCCTCCCCAACATTACAACCCACCACCCACATACCCCTAATCTAACCCAAACCCCCCTTAAATAAACCTAACACTAAGCCCCTGAAGATCTTCCTACCTTGTCTTCACCACGCCGGGTATCACCGATCCGTCCAGAGGAGGCTCCTAAGTCTTCATCCAAGCCCAAGCGGGGGCTGAAGAGATCCATCATCGGTCTGAAGAGGTCCATCATCGGGCTCAAGAGGTCCATCATCGGGCTGAAGTCTTGATCCAAGCCACGATGGCGTCCCTCGAATTCCGATTGGCTGATAGGATTCTATCAGCCAATCGGAATTAAGGTAGGAAAATTCTGATTGGCTGATGGAATCAGCCAATCAGATTCAAGTTCAATCCGATTGGCTGATCCAATCAGCCAATCAGATTGAGCTCGCATTCTATTGGCTGATCGGAACAGCCAATAGAATGCAAGCTCAATCTGATTGGCTGATTCCATCAGCCAATCAGAATTTTCCTACCTTAATTCCGATTGGCCGATAGAATCCTATCAGCCAATTGGAATTCGAGGGACGCCATCTTGGATGACGTCATTTAAAGGAACCGTCATTCGTTGGGAAGTTGTCGGCCAGGATGGATGTTCCGCATCGGCGGGATAAAGATGGATCCGGAAGAAAGAAGATTGAAGATGCCGCTTAATAGAAGACTTCAGCCGGATGATGGATCTCTTCAGCCGCTGCTTGGATCAAGACTTCAGCCCGATGATGGACCTCTTCAGCCCGATGATGGATCTCTTCAGCCCCCGCTTGGGCTTGGATGAAGACTTCGGAGCCTCCTCTGGACGGATCGGTGATACCCGGCGTGGTGAAGACAAGGTAGGAAGATCTTCAGGGGCTTAGTGTTAGGTTTATTTAAGGGGGGTATGGGTTAGATTAGGGGTATGTGGGTGGTGGGTTGTAATGTTGTGGCGGGGTATTGTATGTTTTTTTTACAGGCAAAAGAGCAGAATTCTTTGGGGCATGCCCCTTAAAAGGCCCTTTTAAGGGCTGGTAAGGTAAAAGAGCTTTTCTATTTTTATTTTAGAATAGGGTAGGGCATTTTTTTTATTTTGGGGGGCTTTGTTATTTTATTAGGGGGCTTAGAGTAGGTGTAATTAGCTTAAAATTGTTGTAATATTTTTATAATGTTTGTAAATTATTTTTTATTTTTTGTAACAGTTCTTTTTTTATTTTTTGTAACTTAGTTCTTTTTTTATTTTTTGTACTTTAGTTAGTGTATTTATTTGTATTTAATTTATTTATTGATAGTGTAGTGTTAGGTTTAATTGTAGATAATTGTAGGTATTTTATTTAATTAATTTATTGATAGTGTAGTGTTAGGTTTAATTGTAACTTAGGTTAGGATTTATTTTACAGGTAATTTTTTAATTATTTTAACTAGGTAGCTATTAAATAGTTAATAACTATTTAATAGCTATTGTACCTTGTTAAAATAAATAAAAAGTTGCCTGTAAAATAAATATTATTCCTAAAATAGCTACAATATAATTATTATTTATATTGTAGCTATATTAGGGTTTATTTTACAGGTAAGTATTTAGCTTTAAATAGGAATAATTTATTTAATAAGAGTTAATTTATTTTGTTAGATAAAAATTATATTTAACTTAGGGGGTGTTAGTGTTAGGGTTAGACTTAGCTTTAGGGGTTAATATATTTATTAGAGTAGCGGTGAGGTCCGGTCGGCAGATTAGGGGTTAATACTTGAAGTTAGGTGTCGGTGGTGTTAGGGAGGGCAGATTAGGGGTTAATACTATTTATTATAGGGTTATTGAGGCGGGAGTGAGGCGGATTAGGGGTTAATAACTTTATTATAGTAGCGGTCAGGTCCGGTTGGCAGATTGGGGGTTAATAATTGTAGGTAGGTAGCGGCGACGTTGGGGGCGGCAGATTAGGGGTTAATAAATATAATATAGGGGTCGGCGGTGTTAGGGGCAGCAGATTAGGGGTATATAGTTATAATGTAGGCGACGGCGGTGTACGGAGCGGCAGATTAGGGGTTAATAATAAAATGCAGGGATCAGCGATAGCGGGGGCAGCAGATTAGGGGTTAATAAGTGTAAAGTTAGGGGTGTTTAGACTCGCGGTTCATGTTAGGGTGTTAGGTGCAGACTTAGGAAGTGTTTCCCCATAGGAAACAATGGGGCTGCGTTAGGAGCTGAACGCTGCTTTTTTGCAGGTGTTAGACTTTTTTTCAGCTCAAACGACCCCATTGTTTCCTATGGAGGAATCGTGCACGAGCACGTTTTTGAAGCTGGCCGTGTCCGTAAGCACCACTGGTATTTAGAGTTGCAGTGGCGGTAAATTATGCTATACGCTCCCTTTTTGGAGCCTAGCGCAGCCCTTCTGTGAACTCTAAATACCAGCGGTATTTAAAAGGTGCGGGGGGGAAAAAAGCACGCGTAGCTAACGCACCCCTTCTAACGCAAAACTCTAAATCTAGCGGTTAGAATTTTAGGTTGTTTTGCTTTATCAGTTTACTAGCCAATCATTAGCTCATTCTGTTTTGAATGACCTGATGTGAATGTTAACTGAAGACGATACGCAGATGTAACACTATATGATCAATGTGATTTGGTATAACTGTACTATAGGATTTTTTCAATATAACACGATGTGTTCAAGTGTTTGATCCAGACTTATTTTAGTACATTTTAACAATGATCCAGATAAATTTTAGTACAATCGTAGTTATCTTTTATAGGGCCCTTATAACTTTATTTTGCAACTTAATTCATTGATGGTAAGGAGAGAATATAAATAACATTATGCCAATGTGTCATCAACAATAGCTTAGTCCAATTTTGACACTTGTTATTTTGTGCCGTTATTTCACACTCCCCCTTTCCTTATTTCGTAATGGTCATGTGACTTACACCTATCCAATGATAGGAGGACACACATTACTTGTTTACTAGAGGGGTGTGTAAGATTTCTCACCCCTGATTGGTCTACAATTTATTTTTAAGCAGTGAGGCTGTCCCAAGTCGGGTTAGCCTTTGAGAACGCCATTGTTTGGCGAAATGCATATCAGGCGCTTGTAAAAGAGCTCTGCTACCTCATCCTATATTTTTTGTTATAGTTACAGCTACTTTTTGACTATAGAATATTTGCTATTCTGTTGACAGTTTTCAGGACTCAGACAGGCCTGCATCGCTCCAGTATTGCACTAAGATTAGTTAACATGTTTGAGGTCAATCCTCATTTCTAGATAATTTATCTGTGCAATCCGTGAGCATATTTGGGTGCACACCTGCCAGATACTCACCTGCTGTCACTATACACTTATATTGATTGTTGATCTCAACCCAATATTCTGTTATTTACTATAGTATATAGGTATGGTTGTTACCTGGGTATGCCAGCTCCTTTTCTTTTCAAGTTTGTAAGCTAAGTTTTACATACACCTACACTGGTAGTAGTTTTTGCTATCTTTTAATTATATTTATTAAATGTTAAGTTTTAATCATTCACTCGTCTTGGACAGCCTCTCCTGTCATATAACCTCTTTATCTATTCTTCTGAGTGCTCTATAACTATAACATTTCTTCCTCTTTTATTATCTCTATTATTATTAGGATAGTGAGCACCCCCCATCATACATCTTTATCGCTGGGTTGTATTACCTATAATTATATTGTCAGCCTCCTGACAGAAGATTGTGTTAATGATACGTATGGGGTCTTGATTGATATTATCACTTTCTCCCTCCTATACAATATACCATAGTTCAAAATTAAACTTTCATGATTCAGATAGGGCATGCAATTTTAAACAACATTCCAATTCACTTTTATCATTAAATTTGCTTTGTTCTCTTGGTATTCTTTGTTGAAAGCTAAACCTAGGTAGGCTCATATGCTAATTTCTAAGCCCTTGATGGCCACCCCTTATTTCAATGCATTTGGCAGGTTTTTCACAGCTAGAGGGCTTTAGTTCATGTGTGCCATACAGATAACATTGTGACCACGTCCATGGAGTTAAAAATGAGAGAGCACTAATTGGCTAAGTGCAAGTCTGTCAAAAGAACTGAAAAAAGGGGTAGTCTGCAAAGGCTTAGATACAAGATAATCACAGAGGTAAAAAAGAAAATTTATGCTTACCTGATAAATTTATTTCTTTTTTGACATGATATGTCCACTGATCATCTCAATTACTAATGTGATATTCACCTCCTGGTCAACAGGAGGCGACAAAGAGCACCACAGCAGAGCTGTTAAATAGCTCCTCCCTTCCCTCCCACTCCAGTCATTCGACCAAAGTTAGGAAGAGAAAGTAAAAGCCAAGGTGAAGAGGTGATTGAAGTTTATAATAACCCACAACCTGTCATTCAAGAAACAGGGCGGGCCGTGGACTCATCGTATCAAAAAAGAAATACATTTATCAGGTAAGCATAAATTTTCTTTTCTTTTTTAAGACACGATAAGTCCACGGATCATCTCAATTACTAATGGGATCCAATACCCAAGCTAGAGTACACAGATGATACGGGAGGGACAAGACAGGGCACCTAAACGGAAGGCACCACTGCTTGAAGAACCTTTCTCCCAAAAGCGGCCTCAGCTGAGACAAAAGTGTCAAACTTGTAAAACTTTGTAAAAGTGTGTAGAGAGGACCAAGTAGCAGCCTTGCAAATCTGTTCCACAGAAGCTTCGTTTTTGAATGCCCATGAAGAAGCAACAGCCCTCGTGGAATGAGCTGTAACCTTCTCAGGAAGCTGATGTCCAGCAGTCTCATATGCAAAGCGTATGATACTCTTTAACCAAAAGGAAAGAGAAGCAGCCATAGCTCTCTGCCCCTTACGTTTTCCAGATAAAATTACAAATAAAGAAGAAGACTAACGAAAGGCCTTTGTCGCCTGTAGGTAAAATTTCAAAGCACGGACCACATCCAAATTGTGCAGAAGTTGCTCCTTCTGAGAATAAGGATTAGGACACAGAGAAGGAGCAACAATCTCCAGATTAATGTTCCGATCAGAAACAACCTTAGGAAGAAATCCTAGTTTAGTACGTAAAACCACCTTATCTGAATGGAAAATAAGGTAAGGAGACTCATACTGTAATGCCGAGAGTTCTGATACTCTTTGAGCAGAAGAAATAGCAACAAGAAACAAAACATTCCAAGATAACAACTTAATATCTAAGGAATGCATAGGCTCAAATGGAGCCCCCTGAAGAACCTTGAGAGCTAAATTTAGACTCCAAGGAGGAGTAACAGATTTAAATACAGGTCTTGTCCTGACCAAAGCCTGACAAAAGGATTGTACATCTGGAACATCTGCCAGACGTTTGTGTAACAAAATAGACAAGGCAGATATTTGACCCTTTAAAGAACTTGCTGACAGACCTTTCTCTAAACCTTTTTGAAAAAAGGATAAGATTCTAGGAATTCTAATTCTACTCCAGGAGTAACCCTTGGATTCACACCAAAAAAGGTATTTACGCCAAACCTTATAGTAAATCCTTCTCGTTACAGGTTTACGAGCCTGTATCTTGGTCTCAATGACCGAATCAGAAAAACCCTGCTTGGATAAAATTAAGCCTTCAATCTCCAAGCAGTCAGCTTCAGAGAAACTAGGTTTGGGTGAAGGAACGGACCCTGAATTAGAAGGTCCTTCCTCAACGGAAGTCTCCAAGGTGGCAGAGATGACATTTCTACCAGATCTGCATACCAAATCCTGCGAGGCCAAGCCGGAGCAATTAGGATCACCGACACCCTCTCCCGCTTGATTCAAGCAATAACTCAAGGAAGAAGCGGAGGAAATAGGTATGCTAGACTGAAGGTCCAAGGGACTGCCAGAGCATCTATCATTTCCGCCTGGGGGTCTCTGGACCTCGAACCGTATCTCAGGAGCTTGGCATTCTGACGAGATGCCATTAGGTTTAATTCCGGCTGACCCCATTTGAGAATCAGACTGGGGAAAACTTCCGGATGAAGTTCCCACTCCCCCGGATGAAACGTCTGCCTGCTCAGGAAATCCGCCTCCCAGTTCTCCACCCCTGGGATGTGGATTACCGACAGGCAGCAAGAATGAGCTTCCACCCACTGAATTATTTTGGTTACCTTTGTCATCGCTAAGTAACTTCTTGTTCCTCTCTGATGATTGATGTAAGCCACTGAGGTTATGTTGTCCGACTGGAATCTGATAAACTGAACCGAGGCTAATTGCGGCCAGGCCTGAAGAGCATTGAAGATCGCTCTCAGCTCCAGAATGGGCTGTGGAAGCAGGTTCCCTGAGAAAGATGATCCAGAGACAACCACCATTGAAGAGAATCCCTTGTCTCCTGCTCCAGTAGTATTTGAGGAGACAAATCTGTATAATCTCCGTTCCATTGCTTGAGCATGTTTAATTGCAAAGGTCTGAGATAAAACTGAGCAAATGGGATGATGTCCATTGCCGCCATCATCAACCCAATCATTTCCATACACTGAGCTACTAATGGTCGAGGGGTGGATTGAAGTACTAGACAAGTATCGATAATCTTTGATTTCCTGACTTCTGTCAGAAAAATCTTCATTGAAAGAGAATCTATTATGGTTCCCAAGAACGTTACTCTTGTGTCTGGAACTAGAGAACTCTTTTCCAAATTTACCTTCCACCCATGAGACTGCAGGAAGGAAAGTACCATCTCTGTGTGGGACTTTGCTTGATGTAATGACGGCGCCTGGACTAGAATGTTGTCCAGATAAGGCGACACCGCTATTCCTTGTAAACGAAGAACAGCCAGAAGGGATCCCAGAACCTTTGTGAAAATTCTGGGAGCTGTAGCAAGACCGAAAGAAAGAGCCACAAACTGGAAGTGTTTGTCCAGAAATGCGAATCTTAGAAACCTGTTATGATCCTTGTGAATGGGAACATGCAGGTAAGCGTCCTTCAAATCCACAGTTGTCATAAACTGACCCTCTTGGATTAAAGGAAGAATGGAACGAATTGTTTCCATCTTGAAGGACGGAACCCTGAGAAATTTGTTTAGACTCTTGAGATCTAAAATTGGCCTGAAGGTTCCTTCTTTTTTGGGGACCATAAAGAGATTGGAATAAAACCCCTGACCCTGTTCCTTAATCGGAACTGGGACAATCACTCCCAGATCTGAGAGGTCTTTTACACAATGTAAGAATGCCTCTCTTTTTGTCTGGTCTGCAGATAATCTTGAAAGTAGAAACCTGCCTCTGAGAGGAAGACTTTTGAACTCTAGTTTGTATCCCTGGGACACAATCTCTATTGCCCAGGGATCCTGAACATCTCGAACCCAAGCCTGAGAGAAAAGAGAATGTCTGCCCCCTACAAGATCCGGTCTCAGATCGGGGGCATGACCTGTATGCTGTCTTTGGCTCAATGGCAGGCTTCTTGGATTGTTTACCTTTATTCCAAGCCTGACTTGGTCTCCAAGTAGGTTTGGGCTGATCCTGCTTGGCGGAGGAAGAGGAAAAATTTCCCTTGAAATTTTGAAAAGAACGGAAATTATTCTGACGTCCTTTTTGCTTGTTTCTCTTATCCTGAGTGAGAAGATGACCTTTACCTCCCGTGATATCAGAGATAATTTCCGCTAGGCCTGGTCCAAACAAGGTTTCCCCCTTGTGAGGAATAGCTAAAAGCTTAGACTTTGAAGATACATCCACAGACCAAGGTTTCAACCATAAAGCTCTGCAGGCTAAAACAGAAAAACCTGATATCTTCGCTCCAAGTTTAATAATTTGAAGGGAAGCATCCGTAATAAAGGCATTGGCAAGTTTCAGAGCCTTTATCTTGTCCTGAATCTCTTCCAACGAAAACAGTCCTGAGAGACTCAGACAGAGCATCAAACCAATAGGCTGCCGTGCTAGTGCTGGCTGCCACTGTAGACCCTGGTGAACATAAATCTTCTTAAGAAGACCTTCTAATATCTTGTCCATAGGGTCTTTAAAAGTAGTTCTCTTAGCTAAAGTGGAAACAGCTCCTTCTACCTTAGGAACTGTTTGCCAAGTATCCTTAAAGGAGTCCACTACGGGAAACATCTTCTTGAAAATAGGCGAGGGAAAAAAAAGGAATTCCTGGTCTCTCTCATTCCTTTGAAATAATCTCCGAAGCTCTTTTTGGAACTGGAAAAAACATCTGAGTAAGAAGGAACTTCAAAATATCTGTCTAGCTTACTAGACTTCTCTGGGATAACCATGACTGTGGAATCACAATCATCCAAAGTAACTAAAACCTCTCTAAGCAATAGACAGAGGTGTTCTAGTTTAAATCTAAAAGTGACAACCTCTGAATCAGTTAGAGGTAAAGTACCCTCTGAATCTGAGATTTCCCCCTCAGATACTATCGTAGGATCCTCCTCCTGACCTTGGGAGGTTACCTCAGAAATAGCCACAATGGCATCTGAACTGACTGAATGTCTGGCCTTTCTCTTACGTTTGCCCTGCAACATTGGAAAGGCAGACAATGCGTCAGAAATTGTAGAAGACATAAGAGAAGCTATGTCTTTCAAAGTAACTACAGCGGGCACTAGAGCAGAGGTGCAGGGCACTACTTGTGTGAGCGGTACATTTTAGGACGTTTGGGGAGAAAGCTGCGGCATAACATGACCCTCATCCATTGACCCTGAGGCAACATTAGCCTTAGAAAAATTTTGCTCTGAAAAAATATGATCCCTATAATTTAAAGTCCTTTGTATAAATGTGGGACAGAAAGGGATTGGTGGTTCCACATTGGCTTCCAAACACAAGGAGCAAGAAACATCTTGCAAGGTCCCTTGGTCCATAACAGTTAACAATTGTTGTTTTTAAGCAATAAAAATAATATTTCAAAAAAGCGCTACTGTCTCTTTAAATTCAAAGAGACAACTATTTTACGTTAGTCAAAAAAATGTGTTAATGTAGTATTAAATGATAAATTTAATACTAAGTAAGATCAAATAAGCACCTCTGCACCTATACCTGATCCGGAAAAAAACGGAGGAGAACTGTGCAAACAGCGCAATTTTTCACAATCCGATGTGCTGCAGTGCTAAAGAAAAACTTTATTTCCTAACTGGTGCTGAAAACGCATACTCATTACACAGACTATGTGCTTCCACACCGCTTGTTAAAAAAAGATGACTGACCAAGTTGCTGAAAATGGCGCGAGTCGGAAGCCCCGCCCATCATGGGCGTAATTAAAATGAAACTCTAACGTCTTATGGCTGAGTAAAAAAAAGACGTTTAAAAACTAAACCACAAACACCAGAGCAAAAAGGGTCTTCCCAGTCCCAGTACCAAGCACCTAATACTGTCCCAATACTACTCCTGACCAAGGAGAGTCATTATATGTCAGATTAAGTGTCTTTCTATTATAACACATAAGTCTGATTTTTTTAAGGCAATGGTGTGCTAGATCCTTCCTGGGACCCACCAGAAATAAATAAGTAGCACTTACCTTTATATCTACCTGACAGCTAGGTAGATCACAAGTTTAAGAGGTCCTCTCCCTCCCATTGACCTGTGAAAAAAAGGCATGCTGAGTAATCTTTTTCCTCAGACTAAGGCATACAGTGCAGCAAATGTATGGGAGGCGCAGTGATAATTATGTCCCACAAGTTGCTATAAAGCCACCAAAGCCCTACTGAAGAGACTGATATGGACTACGGCTGCACCCTAGAACAAAACAGCACAATCTTGTACTACTTTAAAAATAATAAACTCTTGATTGAAGAATCTAAAACTAACACCTCACTTTGCCACTTCCTATCACTAACATAGGCAAAGAGAATGACTGGTGTGGGTGGGAAGGGAGGAGCTATTTAACAGCTCTGCTGTGGTGCTGTTGACCAGGAGGTGAATATCCCATTAGTAATTGAGATGATCCGTGGACTCATGGTGTCTTAAAAAAGAAATAATATTAATATAAACGTGTTGGTTATGCAAAACAGGGGAATGGGTAATAAAGGGATTATCTATCTTGTTAAACAATTACAATTCTGGAGTAGACTGTCCCTTTAACCTACTGCCATTTTGTAAGCACAAAAAGTGAAAAACATACTGTGGCTTAAACCATAGAAAGGGAAAAAATATTATTTGGCCTAGAATATTTCTCAGTGAAATCTTCAAAGTAATGGAAGACATTTCTTTTAATGTCTCTTTTAACATTTGCACATAATTTATTTAGGGTCTCTAACATCTTCCTTAAAATATAGGTCTAGAAGAATTGCATACGTAAACCTTTGCCCTGATCGGAGACACAAGCTCCGTGAGAACCAAAGAAAAAAAGAGGATGATTGTGTCTGTGCCTGTTCAAAAACAAATAAATAACAATGTAAACAATGTATCAACATGAATGTATATTTCCTTTGAGAAAAAAGAAGAAACATAAAGTAGCTGGACCTAGAAAATATTTACTCTACAGGCAAAGCCTTCACCATAATGTTGTGCAAGAAGAACCGCCAGAACTATTCTTGCTTATACAAGCTCATAACAAAGGCACATGAAAAATTGGGATTAATGGGAACATTACGGTAAGCATCCATGAGATCTAATGTAGACATAAATTTACCTGATTCCGGTGCATGAATGATAGAGGTCAAAAGTTCCATCCTGATACATAGAATGTTTACTCTTTTATATACATATTTAAAGAGAAAACTTGACCAAACCTAACTTTCTTTACAAAAATATATTCGTCTTCCTACGAACGGAGAGGAGCAATCCCCCTAGAGGACCAATCAAAAATTCATAAAATCTTAAAAAACAACCCACAAGTCTTTTTTTTACCTTTAGGGTATCCATTAAAACCTTAAGAAGAATACACTTTTTAGGAGAAAATCTCTATAAAACAGTATGATGACCTTGGAAAAACCTTGTTCACCCAGAGATTTTAGGGTTTCTTATCCTACACCTAAGGGAGCTAAAGCTGAAATAATAGTAACCCTTCACCATAATTCAAGGATATTTTTTACTTCCAACTTTCAAAGAATTCTAACAAAAGCAATAATGGGGAAAAAAATATTTAAGGCCATAGGTTTATGCAAGTGAATGACAATAAATATACCACAAAACCTTAAGCAGCAATATTAGAAACATATCCTCCAAAACCTCATTTAAAGGGGCTGTGTCACACTGCCTACAGAAGCATCAGTAGCCTCAGCAATAGATAGAACTATTAAACTGAAAAACTTTAATAAAAGTAGGCTCAATTCACCTATTGGTGCATATTTGCTAAGAAAAATAACATATGGGGCGGAACTAAGCCATGCTGGAAGATGGCCGCGTTTTTAATTAGCTCACATGCCCTGTATCCTTTGGGCAATGACCAAACATTCCATTTATACCTAAAAACACCAATATAAGATAGCACAACTTCAGTGGCAACTTTCGAAGAATGGACAAAGTGTAAACAGACCCCTCCAGCACAGGATCGGAATAAGACCAGAGTGCAGCCTATTAATATATACCTGCATGTAACACCTCCAGCACGTAACAGCCGCATACAGTATGCTTCAACCCATTGAGCGGTGCATACTCACAGCTTGATAGCCGACATTGACATCTCGGCATGCCTCGCACCATCCAAACAATAAACAGGAGAGGCACAGGAGATCGACAAGGATACGGCAAAGGCCGGAAAGTATCCGCACAGCCTCAGAGAGTTAACAGCAATGGAACATCCGGCCCCAGCATATAAGGTACAACTGTGGTTTAGAAGGCAGGAGCATTCATTTCAAAGGTAACGTTCCATAAAATAAATAAAAAAGAAAGAAAGGAAAGAGGGAAAGAGAAACGCAGCACATAGCCCAGCATTAGAGTGACACTCGCAAGAGCCGCCACGTGGCTGTAAATATACATGGAGTTGCAAAGTGGATCTTAGTGGTCGCATTATACACACAGCCTACAATAGCACACGATCTTGCACTGCGTGAAGTTTCACATCTAAGAGGGAAAATTCACTCAACCCCGCAACTGACAACTGCTAAACAGGAGTATTCCTGGACTATATAATATAAAAACCCAAATCAGTAGGCCAAAAATCTAGCCTTTGAGATCTCCCATAGACACAGTGCAAAATCACAAACTACACCACTGTCTCATCCTGCAAATAGGTTAAGAGAAAGGAAAAAAGAATAGGAAGGAAAGGGAGAGGAAGGAGATCACACATTTATTGTGTGTTGTTTTTCTTTCTTTCTTTTTTTTCTTTTTTCTTCTGGGGTGAAACCCACGCTAAAAAATAACATAACTGGGCAAACCAATTAAGAATAAAAAAAAGGAAACAGAGGAGAGAGAGGGAAAAAAGATTTGTCCTTGCCTCACAAATAGAACATAATTGTTGTTTGGTTATGCCTTGCAAGAAACAAGTCAAGCCTGAGACACAGCAAAAATCCAAGATGATTAATCAATACCTAATTCAAACTGAGACTACAACTCAACCCTCGGAAGGCCAACCACGCAACATAACCCCTATCACAGACACCCAGATACATAATTCAACTACAGCAGCCACAGCAGACATCATAACAAAAAAATATCTTCCAAGGAAGATATGAGAGAAGTGATGACAGAAATGTGTTCTATGTTTGGGGAACTTAAAAAGGATATTGGTAAACTAGACCGCAGAGTTAACACTCTAGAAAATAGCCCTGAACTCACAAATCAAGACTTACAGCAGGTCTATTGATACCTATATTAACAACATGAAACAATAAGATATTTGATGTACAAAATAGAAGACTTAGACAACAGGAGACGCAGGAATAACCTGCGCATCAGGGGCGTACCGGAATCAATTCTGCCTACAGCAATACTTGGCTATCTACAGGACTTGTTTAGAACTTTAAACGGTAAACCAAACTCCCCAGACATCACCATTGAGAGAGCACACAGAGCTCTTCGTGCCAAGCCACCTAACAAAGCTCCACCAAGAGATATAGTGGTTAAGCTCCTACAATATACAGACAAGGCAGAAATCCTGAAAAATGTACGCATCAAACACAGAGTAATGCATGCAGGAATACATATCCAGATTTTTGCAGATTTGAGTCCTACAACACTACAGAAAAGAACGGAGCTACACTACAAAACAACAGCTCTTCGTGAACAGAAGATTGCTTACAGATGGGGATTCCCGGTAAGCATCATAGCACACACAGGAGACAAGATGGCCACCTTAAACAATGTGTATGACTTACAAACCTTTTGTGAAATCCTATAAATCAAAATAAACCCTCCTGAAAACATATCCTCCAACATCCATACACGAGAGACATCAGGGTCAACTAGACCAGAGGCAAGACAAGAACAACATATACCCTCACCGACCAGTCAACATACAAAGACCTCAAACCCCGTTGCAAAGGGATAATTGAACTGAGCAATGATATGCCATCTATTCAAGATGAATCACTACTGGACACGAAATTTTCAAAAAGGACAGGTACCGATACACTACCATGTTTTGAGAGGCAGATATAGGTACACATTAGCATCAACTAAGCTTTGTACCAGCTGGGCCTCCTGCCCAGATATTTATCCTTCAACATTGTTGTATAATATCACTTTTGTTCCAGTTTACTCTAAATAATTATTTAAGCTCAAGATTTGCCACAATTTATTTATTTTATGTATTTAATATTTTAACATGTTTTTAACAAATGGAATGTTCCAATGATAAAAGTTTTATGATACACTATCTTCAATTGCCTAAGGATAAGGGATACTATCCTTAATAGTACTTGACACACACACACACGTGTGTAATTGTTATTCACTTGTATTGAGTATTTGTTGTACCCCAACCCCTGTCCTATTTCTAACTTTTTCCTGCTAACATATACAGTCTTACCAGAATTACCCCTACCTCCCCATACACGCCAGTTACCCTCTAACAAATAAAACACACCCAATAACGGTAAAACTACAAACGTACGTATTTAGTTTTGTCACCACTATCTATTTCATCTCACTCATATATTACAACTTGAATAATACTTTACCTCTATACACAACTCCCATCTGATCCACATTCGGACTTCTCAGACCCCATTTGGTTTGGGTTCCTATACCCAACTCTTATCTCCCTTTTTCATGGCTCACATCACCAATAGTGACAAATCACTGAGAACATTGCAGATCATTACAATCAATGCCAAAGGATTAAACAGCCCTGAAAAAAGATTGATAGCCTTTCATGATATACACAATCATCACAGTGACATAATATTTGTGCAGGAGACTCACTTTAAAAGGAGTAGGGAACCCAAATTACTTAGTCACAGATATCAAACCACATATCTGTCATCAGGTCCATCCAAAACTTGTAGAGTTAGTATTATGCTCAAAAATAGTCTGCAGTTTCAGGCCACACATATTGAAAAAGATGGTGAGGACCGATTCCCGATAGTGATAAGCCTCCTCTTTGGAAGACCGATCACCTTAGTCAATGTATATCTACCCAACACAAACCAACACATAGTTTTGAAAAAAGTAAAGCAAAAAATTCTTGAACACTTGAAAGGTGTTATACTTTTGGGATGCGTTTTTAATCTTCCATTAAATCCCATATTGGACACTTCCAAGAGGCAATCTTCCCACTCTAAAAAAGTAATAAAGTCAGTTAACACACAATTATCTCAATTACTTCTACACGACATTTGGAGATCAAAATACCCCACTGAAAGGGACTACTCATTCTATACTTATCCACACAACTCATACTCCAGGATAGATTACCTAGTAACAGACTCCTTGGTATTGTCCCTTGTTATCAATACTGAAATCCTCCCACAGACATGGTCGGACGATTCCCCTATATCTCGTCTTCTACAATGGCCAAGTGCACCACTAACCACATTTATCTGGAGACTAGATGAACATCTTCTAAGTGATAGCCTTAATCGACTGCATTTGGAAACCTCACTCGAGGATTTCTTTACACACAATACCACAGATCTACATAGACCTTCAACAATTTGGGAAACACACAAATGTGTTATTAGGGGCGAACTCCTCAAGATGAATCCAAACAAAAAAAGCAGCAAAGGCAATATTAAAACTCACTCATGTCACAAATAGCCTACTGAGAAAAACAACATAAAATAGATCCCTCCTCAGCCACCACTCTTGACGCATTAACACAGGTACGAGAAGCACTAAAATCCCATTTGCTCAAACAGATGCAAATTAAAACACTTCACTTAAAGCAACATTACTATGAGCAAAGGGATAAACCAGGGTCCGTGCTGGCTAGGGCCTTAAAACGCAAACAATTCAAAACACATGTACTCAAACTTACAGATAAACAGGGAAATAAATTCAGGGACAGCAAGGTAATAGCAAACATCTTCAAAATGTGCTACACCTCCTTATACAATATTAAGCATGAATCCCACTCTCACAACATTGGGCAGGAACTAGAAGCACAAGAACAACACATTGAATCATACTTCTCAGACATTACTTTACCAAATTTTACGACAGAGAACTTGGAGTATCTCAAATCACCAATTTCAAATGAGGAAATAGTTTTAGCAATCAAACTATGCCAAATGGGAAAAGTCCGGGTCTAGATGGCTTTAGTATGAAATATTATAAAACAATTAAGACTCAACTCATACCACACTTATCTCTGTTGTTTAACACACTACTGGACAATGAGGGATTTCCACCTAACATGCTAGAGGCTCACATAACTGTTTTGCCAAAGCCAGGCAAGTATCCAGACTGTCCAGAAAACTTCCACCAATATCCCTGTAAAACACAGATATAAAATTTTTTGCAAAGGTTTTAGAAACTAGGATAAACAAACTCTTGCCATCACTTATTCATTTGGACCAAGTGGGGGTTATCCTACCTATCCTGTTCACTCTATCTATAGAAACTCTAGCTCACAAAATCAGAAAAGACACCTCCATTACTGGGATCAGGGTGGGGGAAACTGAATACAAATTGGCTATGCACGCCGATGATGTCCTCCTGACACTTACAAACATACTTACATCACTCCCTAGAACACTGAAGTTTCCGCAGAGTACAGCATAGTATCAAACTTTCAACTCAACCTTAGGAAATCAGAGATACTAAACATATCCATGTCCCAAGCTGCTTACTCGCAAGTTGTAACGGGTTGCACGTTACTTATTCAAAATGGAAAAATTAAATACCTGGGAATATATCTCTCCCCTAAACCAAACACACTATTCATTTCAAACTACAACTCTCTACTACAATCCATAAAAGGAGACATGTCAAATTGGAAAAACAAATCTATATCTTGGTTAGGCAGAATAAGTTTTATCAAGATGACTATTCTGCCCAGAATCCTGTATGTACTTCAAGCCCTACCGATAACATTACCTCATAACTTCATTCATAAATTGCAAGGTCATCTGGAGAAATACATTTGGAGTGATATTAGGCCTCTAATCCCCACAAAAATATTATATTTGCCAAAGGAGCAAGGGGGATTGGGAGTCCCTGATTTATCCAGATACCAACAAGCCACTCTCTGACACAGACTAATAGATTGGAGTACAAACAACGAACACAAACAGTGGGTTCAGTTTGATAGATAAATCTTGCACAGGAACAAAAACATAATTTATGTAAGAACTTACCTGATAAATTCATTTCTTTCATATTAGCAAGAGTCCATGAGCTAGTGACGTATGAGATATACATTCCTACCAGGAGGGGCAAAGTTTCCCAAACCTTAAAATGCCTATAAATACACCCCTCACCACACCCACAATTCAGTTTAACGAATAGCCAAGAAGTGGGGTGATAAGAAAAAAGTGCGAAAGCATATAAAATAAGGAATTGGAATAATTGTGCTTTATACAAAAAAATCATAACCACCACAAAAAAGGGCGGGCCTCATGGACTCTTGCTAATATGAAAGAAATGAATTTATCAGGTAAGTTCTTACATAAATTATGTTTTCTTTCATGTAATTAGCAAGAGTCCATGAGCTAGTGACGTATGGGATAATGACTACCCAAGATGTGGATCTTTCCACGCAAGAGTCACTAGAGAGGGAGGGATAAAATAAAGACAGCCAATTCCTGCTGAAAATAATCCACACCCAAAATAAAGTTTAATGAAAAACATAAACAGAAGATTCAAACTGAAACCGCTGCCTGAAGTACTTTTCTACCAAAAACTGCTTCAGAAGAAGAAAATACATCAAAATGGTAGAATTTAGTAAAAGTATGCAAAGAGGACCAAGTTGCTGCTTTGCAAATCTGATCAACCGAAGCTTCATTCCTAAACGCCCAGGAAGTAGAAACTGACCTAGTAGAATGAGCTGTAATCCTTTGAGGCGGAGTTTTACCCGACTCGACATAGGCATGATGAATTAAAGATTTCAACCAAGATGCCAAAGAAATGGCAGAAGCTTTCTGGCCTTTTCTAGAACCGGAAAAGATAACAAATAGACTAGAAGTCTTTCGGAAAGAATTAGTAGCTTCAACATAATATTTCAAAGCTCTAACAACATCCAAAGAATGCAACGATTTCTCCTTAGAATTCTTAGGATTAGGACATAATGAAGGAACCACAATTTCTCTACTAATGTTGTTGGAATTCACAACCTTAGGTAAAAATTCAAAAGAAGTTCGCAACACCGCCTTATCCTGATGAAAAATCAGAAAAGGAGACTCACAAGAAAGAGCAGATAATTCAGAGACTCTTCTGGCAGAAGAGATCGCCAAAAGGAACAAAACTTTCCAAGAAAGTAATTTAATGTCCAATGAATGCATAGGTTCAAACGGAGGAGCTTGAAGAGCCCCCAGAACCAAATTCAAACTCCAAGGAGGAGAAATTGACTTAATGACAGGTTTTATACGAACCAAAGCTTGTACAAAACAATGAATATCAGGAAGATTAGCAATCTTTCTGTGAAAAAGAACAGAAAGAGCAGAGATTTGTCCTTTCAAAGAACTTGCGGATAAACCTTTATCTAAACCATCCTGAAGAAACTGTAAAATTCTCGGAATTCTAAAAGAATGCCAAGAAAAATGATGAGAAAGACACCAAGAAATATAAGTCTTCCAGACTCTATAATATATCTCTCTGGATACAGATTTACGAGCCTGTAACATAGTATTAATCACAGAGTCAGAGAAACCTCTTTGACCAAAAATCAAGCGTTCAATCTCCATACCTTTAAATTTAAGGATTTGAGATCCTGATGGAAAAAAGGACCTTGCGACAGAAGGTCTGGTCTTAGCGGAAGAGTCCACGGATGGCAAGAGGCCATCCGGACAAGATCCGCATACCAAAACCTGTGAGGCCATGCCGGAGCTATCAGCAGAACAAACGAGCATTCCTTCAGAATCTTGGAGATTACTCTTGGAAGAACTAGAGGAGGAAAGATATAGGCAGGATGATACTTCCAAGGAAGTGATAATGCATCCACTGCTTCCGCCTGAGGATCCCGGGATCTGGACAGATACCTGGGAAGTTTCTTGTTTAGATGAGACGCCATCAGATCTATTTCTGGAAGCTCCCACATTTGAACAATCTGAAGAAATACCTCTGGGTGAAGAGACCATTCGCCCGGATGCAACGTTTGGCGACTGAGATAATCCGCTTCCCAATTGCCTATACCTGGGATATGAACCGCAGAGATTAGACAGGAGCTGGATTCTGCCCAAACCAGAATTCGAGATACTTCTTTCATAGCCAGAGGACTGTGAGTCCCTCCTTGATGATTGATGTATGCCACAGTTGTGACATTGTCTGTCTGAAAACAAATGAACGATTCTCTCTTCAGAAGAGGCCAAGACTGAAGAGCTCTGAAAATTGCACGGAGTTCCAAAATATTGATCGGTAATCTAACCTCCTGAGATTCCCAAACTCCTTGTGCCGTCAGAGATCCCCACACAGCTCCCCAACCTGTGAGACTTGCATCTGTTAAAATTACAGTCCAGGTCGGAAGCACAAAAGAAGCCCCCTGAATTAAACGATGGTGATCTGTCCACCACGTTAGAGAGTGTCGTACAATCGGTTTTAAAGATATTAATTGAGATATCTTTGTGTAATCCCTGCACCATTGATTCAGCATACAGAGCTGAAGAGGTCACATGTGAAAACGAGCAAAGGGGATCGCGTCCGATGCAGCAGTCATAAGACCTAGAATTTCCATGCATAAGGCTACCGAAGGGAATGATTGTGACTGAAGGTTTCGACAAGCTGAAATCAATTTTAGACGTCTCTTGTCTGTCAAAGACAGAGTCATGGACACTGAATCTATCTGGAAACCCAGAAAGGTTACCCTTGTCTGAGGAATCAATGAACTTTTTAGTGAATTGATCCTCCAACCATGATCTTGAAGAAACAACACAAGTCGATTCGTATGAGATTCTGCTAAATGTAAAGACTGAGCAAGTACCAAGATATCGTCCAAATAAGGAAATACCACAATACCCTGTTCTCTGAATACAGACAGAAGGGCACCGAGAACCTTTGTAAAAATTCTTGGAGCTGTAGCTAGGCCAAACGGCAGAGCCACAAACTGGTAATGCTTGTCCAGAAAAGAGAATCTCAGGAACTGATAATGATCTGGATGAATCGGAATATGCAGATATGCATCCTGTAAATCTATTGTGGACATATAATGCCCTTGCTGAACAAAAGGCAAGATAGTCCTTACAGTTACCATTTTGAACGTTGGTATCCTTACATAACGATTCAATATTTTTAGATCCAGAACTGGTCTGAAGGAATTCTCCTTCTTTGGTACAATGAAGAGATTTGAATAAAACCCCATCCCCTGTTCCAGAACTGGAACTGGCATAATTACTCCAGCCAACTCTAGATCTGAAACACATTTCAGAAATGCTTGAGCTTTCACTGGATTTACTGGGACACGGGAAAGAAAAAATCTCTTTGCAGGAGGTCTCATCTTGAAACCAATTCTGTACCCTTCTGAAACAATGTTCTGAATCCAAAGATTGTGAACAGAATTGATCCAAATTTCTTTGAAAAAACGTAACCTGCCCCCTACCAGCTGAGCTGGAATGAGGGCCGCACCTTCATGTGGACTTAGAAGCTGGCTTTGCTTTTCTAGAAGGCTTGGATTTATTCCAGACTGGAGATGGTTTCCAAACTGAAACTGCTCCTGAGGATGAAGGATCAGGCTTTTGTTCTTTGTTGAAACGAAAGGAACGAAAACGATTATTAGCCCTGTTTTTACCCTTAGATTTTTTATCCTGTGGTAAAAAAGTTCCTTTCCCACCAGTAACAGTTGAGATAATAGAATCCAACTGAGAACCAAATAATTTGTTACCCTGGAAAGAAATGGAAAGTAGAGTTGATTTAGAAGCCATATCAGCATTCCAAGTTTTAAGCCATAAAGCTCTTCTAGCTAAAATAGCTAGAGACATAAACCTGACATCAACTCTGATAATATCAAAAATGGCATCACAGATAAAATTATTAGCATGTTGAAGAAGAAAAATAATATTATGAGAATCATGATCTGTTACTTGTTGCGCTAAAGTTTCCAACCAAAAAGTTGAAGCTGCAGCAACATCAGCCAATGATATAGCAGGTCTAAGAAGATTACCTGAACACAGATAAGCTTTTCTTAGAAAGGATTCAATTTTCCTATCTAAAGGATCCTTAAACGAAGTACCATCTGACGTAGGAATAGTAGTACGTTTAGCAAGGGTAGAAATAGCCCCATCAACTCTAGGGATTTTGTCCCAAAATTCTAATCTGTCAGACGGCACAGGATATAATTGCTTAAAACGTTTAGAAGGAGTAAATGAATTACCCAAATTATTCCATTCTCTGGAAATTACTTCAGAAATAGCACCAGGAACAGGAAAATCTTCTGGAATAACCACAGGAGATTTAAAGACCTTATCTAAACGTTTAGATTTAGTATCAAGAGGACCAGAATCCTCAATTTCTAAAGCAATTAGTACTTCTTTAAGTAAAGAACGAATAAATTCCATTTTAAATAAATATGAAGATTTATCAGCATCAATCTCTGAGACAGAATCCTCTGAACCAGAAGAGTCATTAGAATCAGAATGATGATGTTCATTTAAAAATTCATCTGTATAAAGAGAAGTTTTAAAAGATTTTTTATGTTTACTAGAAGGAGGAATAACAGACATAGCCTTCTTGATGGATTCAGAAACAAAATCTCTTATGTTATCAGGAACATTCTGAACATTAGATGTTGATGGAACTGCAACAGGTAATGGTACATTACTAAAGGAAATATTATCTGCATTAACAAGTTTGTCATGACAATTAATACAAACAACAGCTGGAGGAATAGCCACCAAAAGTTTACAGCAGATACACTTAGCTTTAGTAGTTCCAGCACCAGACAGCGATTTTCCTGAAGTATCTTCTGACTCAGATGCAACGTGAGACATCTTGCAATATGTAAGAGAAAAAACAACATATAAAGCAAAATTGATCAAATTCCTTAAATGACAGTTTAAGGAATGGGAAAAAATGCCAGTGAACAAGCTTCTAGCAGCCAGAAGCAATAAATAATGAGACTTAAATAATGTGGAGACAAAAGCGACGCCCATATTTTTTTAGCGCCAAATAAGACGCCCACATTATTTGGCGCCTAAATGCTTTTGGCGCAAAAGAACGTCAAAAATGACGCAACTTCCGGCGACACGTATGACACCGGAAACAGAAAAGATTTTTTGCGCCAAAAAAGTCAGCGCCAAGAATGACGCAATAAAATGAAGCATTTTCAGCCCCCGCGAGCCTAACAGGGAAAAAAGTCAAATCTTTAAGGTAAGAAAAATATTTGATTCAAATGCATTATCCCAAATATGAAACTGACTGTCTGAAAATAAGGAATGTTGAACATCCTGAGTCAAGGCAAATAAATGTTTGAATACATATATTTAGAACTTTATTAAAAAAGTGCCCAACCATAGCTTAGAGTGTCACAGAAAATAAGACTTACTTACCCCAGGACACTCATCTACATGTTTGTAGAAAGCCAAACCAGTACTGAAACGAAAATCAGCAGAGGTAATGGTATATTTATAAGAGTATATCGTCGATCTGAAAAGGGAGGTAAGAGATGAATCTCTACGACTGATAACAGAGAACCTATGAAATAGACCCCGTAGAAGGAGATCATTGAATTCAAACAGGCAATACTCTCCTCACATCCCTCTGACATTCACTGCACGCTGAGAGGAAAACCGGTCTCCAACCTGCTGCGGAGCACATATCAACGTAGAATCTAGCACAAACTTACTTCACCACCTCCATAGGAGGCAAAGTTTGTAAAACTGAATTGTGGGTGTGGTGAGGGGTGTATTTATAGGCATTTTAAGGTTTGGGAAACTTTGCCCCTCCTGGTAGGAATGTATATCCCATACGTCACTAGCTCATGGACTCTTGCTAATTACATGAAAGAAATAGGTACTATGGCTTGGGTACCACCACATCATAGACCAGCATAATCTACTCAATACCATCTGATGAAAGAATTCTTCATAGTTTGGGACTCAGTCACTAATGTAATAGTAGTATCTCAACTAAAATCTCACCCTTAACTCCTTTTAAACTTAATCCAGAGATACCTACACTCAACCATACCGTTGCACATCAAAACAATAACATTTCAGCGCCTCACGCATGACAGCAAACTAAAATCCTATGAAGATATTGTAACCCAAAACCCTGAGCTCCTGCTTAGTTGGTTTGCATACGCTCAACTAAAACACTTCTTTGACACACATGAATATAAGCACCAACTCACTAGGCAACCATCTGCATTTGAGAGGCTGTGCCTATTACAACATCCACCAGCACATACCATCTCATTACTCTATAAAATATTGCTAACACCAGATGCAAACTCCCTACCAAACTATACTGATGCCTGGCATAAAGAGCTCTGTCTGGATGCCTTCAACCAAGAGTGGAAACAAATTTTCACTATTACAAAAAACTCCTCTATATCTGCTAAAACCCTAGAAACAAATCTCAAATTCCTCACACGCTGGTATCTAACACCACACAGACTACAAAAGATTTACCCTAAAACCACATGCAAATGTTGGAGGGGCTGCGGGGGAAAAGGCACTGTATCGTATCACACATCTGGTGGATTTGCCCATGAAAACACACACTTCCAGACAATATAACGGCTAGAATGAGCGCGATCCTAGGATCTCTGGTACCTAACAGACTGGAGACAGTATTTTTTAAGGGCCTCCCCAAACTGAAAAATAAAGCATAATACGCACTTATGATAATTATGTTAATAGCATAAAGGTACTGATTCCTAGACAATAGAAATTCCCAACAATTCCCACAATGGGTGAATGGTCAAACCAAGTAAATTTGCTTTTGCAGATGGAGAGATATCACTACATCCGAACCAACAGAGTAGAAATTCATGAACAAATGCTGGAATTATGGAAACAGGAGAATCTAAGTTAGCAAATATCTATAAAACATCACTAGGGACATAAACAGAGTCAATGTAATGCTTTTTACCCCTACCCTTCCCCTTTCCCCCATTTTCCTTCCCACTAGACATAACTATAACTGATCCTGACATACCTGGACAATCCCCTTTCCCTCACCCTCCATAAAATGCAAGACACCCCTTCCCATCCAGACGTACTGAGTAGTGTAACATCTGCTCAATAACGCACCAACACAAGAATTGGATCATTATGTATAGCACAAACTGAAAGTTTCCTTATATTACTTTTTATAAAAGGACATTGCATATATGCTAAGACAGCCTCTAGGGACCTTGGACATTCCTTCTCATCTGAACTTTTATAGCATCATTTCATTCAACCATGGAACAATTAGGAGATATAGGAACACTTCACCACAAAAGAAGAATAAAGCGCGGCAGGGAGCAGAAGAAAATTTAAAACATAGCGCTTATTGAATTCGCAAAATCCTTCATTGTCAGTAAGAACAATATACAGATATAGGAACCTTCAGCAATGAAAAGCACAAGTACTTATAAATATGTAAGTTACTAATATGATTGTATGCATTGTACAACCATGTTAATTACTATTGTAATGTTACATTCTCTTAAATAAAAAACTTTAAAGAATAAAAAAAAAGAAAAACAACATATATTGTGTGCGTGTACCCTGAGTCTGACAAAAGGCACAGTTAAATACATAAAAAAAAAACTGTATCTTACTTGAGGATCTGATGAAATATGGCTGCAGGTATTTCCAGTCTGATGTTTGGTTTTCTATTTCCGTCCTAACTCGCAGTTTATATGGCACATTTGTGGCAATATCCTTTGTCAAATTGCACCAGTTAGAAACAATGGCCTGACAGTCCACGGCTTCATTCCATGATTGATTTTTATATCTGCGTTCATACTCCCTAAGAGGACAGAACACATTCAAATAATGGTGAACCTGTGGTTCCAAAGCAAATAACATAACTTACTGGTGAGTTTACACTCTGTAATTTTTCAAAATAATTTTAAAATATATTTTAACATTTGTAAGTCTGTATGTGATTTAAGGTTACAACATTTTCTAAAATTAGAATTAGAACTAGAACTATTGCATTCTCCACTCCCAGTGAATGTTGTTCTTATCATTTACCTAGTTTACTCCATCTTCTTTTATTAACCATAAAAAATTGTATTAGCATTTAGGAAATAATCTAAAATCACTTGGTATGTCAGCATATTAAGCAATGATTCTTTAATTATGCAAATTACAGATCAACACATGTAAGAAAGACAATTTAATTTAATATGGAACAAAACTAAAATATTTATTTATACATTTGTGGTAAATGTATTACCCTTGAAACTGAACTGAGTATGTAACATTTCCCCAAGAGACTGGAACAGGATTCCAAGATAAAAAGTGTTTCAGGTTGATGGATTCCATAGATATATTCTCTGGAAAGGGAAGCAGAGCTTGCCCTAGGAGACAGAGAAAGAATTGAATTGAACAATTGACTTAAATGCATCCATGACGACTACAGAATATGTACATACCACACAGGTTTAGATGGTGCAATCTTATCCCACAACACTTCTCTGTTGTCAAAAATAGAGGGTACAAAATATACAAAACAAGAAAATGGAAACCAACCTTGCTATATCGTAGAACAGATAATAATGGTATTAATATGAACTCACATGAACTATAGACCATGACTAACACATTGTTTTTCTGGCATAGGAAGGCCCTTAGGGTTGCCAGCTGTTCTTCACGAAAATAACGGACAGCCTGAACGTGATTCAGGGAAAACAGTTGGTTGGAACACAATAAAATATCATTGTCTGTAGCACTTGCAAGCCATATGCTCAAATGGGAACTCAGATCTGACATGATTGACTGCAGTCACTTTGAAGTATATGCCCATATACCCCAGATAATGCCTGATTTCTTCACCCCATTGCCTGCAGACCTTTATGGATATATACGCATACATATAGACCTTAGATAAGGTCAAACCAGTTCAGTGTCAGTTTTATACTGATTTTACTTGATAGGCAATTTAAATAATAGACTACACACACAAATACTGGACAGTTGGCAAACCCTAAAGATCTCACATAGAGTAGCACAGTTATAAAATATTGTCCACCCTTCTAAGAAATATAATACCATATGTAGAGTACTATGAGGCCAATAAGTATTTATAAATCCTCAAAAAATATTAGTATAGCTCTCTTTTATATCTAAAAAGCATTGTAACTGACAACTAATCTGAAACATTGTGTTTCCAGTAAACCCATTCTACCTTTTTTACACTTTTCAAAGAAAACTTAACTCACTTAACCAATACTGTTAAATAAACCAATAATATTTATTAGCTTGATTAAATCCATACATTATAAAATGATTGATGTAAATCTCCCAACATTGACAAAACCCCTATTACACATAAGGTATATTTACAGATCATTCATCAGGACTGCTATATAACATTTATTTTAACGTTATGGTGACATTAATTAGTTAATTAGTTTAAAGAGAGATGTTTTCTTTCAGGATTTAGACATTTTTAGCCAAATTTCCAATTTACCTCTATTATCAAATTTGGTAAATTCTTGTATTCTTTGTTGAATGAGCAGCAAAGCACTACTGGGAAGTTAGCAAAACATATCAGTTGACCAAGTGGCAAAAGGCATATCTGTGCAGCCAACAATCAGCCTCTAGCTCCCAGTAGTGCACTTTTGCTCCTGAGCCTTCCTAGGTATGTTTTTGATCAAAGGATACCAAGAGAACAACTCAAATTAAAAAATAGAAGTAAATAGGAAAGCTATTAACATTGTATTCTGTATCTGAATAATAAAATGGAATTATTTTATTTAATGCCCCTTCAATATAATAAACTAGGGCTGTGAATTTGAAGTCTTTGATGTGTTATTGTGATACGACCTGTGGGAATTCCATATATATGAGGCTTTGAGCTTATTGGCTCCCTGCACATATATTATGACTTGTATTGTGAGTGACAGCCCAAATCTAAAGAAATGAGCACTGAGAAATCAACAGGCCTTTAAATAGTCTTGACGTGTAAGAAAATCATACATGATATTTAATTTAAAGGGACATGAAACCCATTTTTTTTCTTTCATGATTTAGATAGAGAATACAATTTAATAAAAATGTACAACTTACTTCTAATTATCTATTTTGGTATCCTTTGTTAAAAATGCAGCAAAGTACTACTGGGAGCTTGCTGAATACATTAGGTGAGCCAATAACATGAGGCATATAATTTGCAGTCACCAATCAGCAGCTTCTAGGCTACCTAGGTATGCCTTTTAACAAAGGATACCAAGCAAACAAAACAAATTAGATAATCAAAGTAAACTGGAAAGTTGTTTAAAATCCCATGCTCTGTCTGAATCATGTCCCTTTAAAGAGGGGAGTTTGGTTTAACTCACAACATTTGGGTCTAAATTATGCAGGTGCTGCTTTGCCACTGAAACAGTTATTCTCTCACATAAAATTGGGACTGAAATCATACAAAAAAAATCAGCTGGAGCACCTCTAGTAGGAATCCCTCTTGCAACATTAAGCCAAGATTATACTTTTATTTATTGCATGAAAAATACCTCATGTTTGAGGTTAACCCAGGTGAGTAACAGGAAATACTGTGAAATCAGGATATCCCCTTTGTGTTGCACACCCTTCCCTTTTATTCTATTTTCATAGTCCCCAATGTTTTAAAGTGGCTCACTCTGGGAGTTTCACCAAAAGAGGAAAAGGATATATTTAAAGGGACATAATACTCATATGCTAAATCACTTGAAAGTGATGCAGCCTAGCTGTAAAAAGCTGACAAGAAAATATCACTTGAACATCTCTATGTAAAAATAGAAAGATATTTTACCTCAATATTTCTTCAGCTTACAAAAGTAAAAGCTCTGGTAACAGTTATACTTCAGCTACATTCCAGCTGCAAGTTGAAACAAAAAAAAACAATAGCCAATCAGCAGTGAGGCCATGCTATGCTTTGCTGTGATCTCATGAGATTTCACTGAAATCTTGTGAGATTTTATAGTAAACTTCCTTAAACTGAATAGGGAAATAACACGACTGTGCCTGCACATGCCAGATGCAGACTCCCTTGCAAATCCTAGGACTAGTATTCTGGTTGGCTGCTTAATGTCCCTTTACAATGGGGTGTGAATACTTTGAGGAAAAATATCTTCCTTTTTTTACAGGGGTTTACTTTTTTAGCCAGATTTTTAAAAAATAATGCTGGATCACTTTCAAGCTCTTCAACATTTGAGTATCATGCCCCCGGCCCTTTAACTGTATTATTGGTCAATAAAAGTAATTTGATGCCACTTGGAGTAGGTATTCCTCAAAGGAAATAAAGGAGCACAATATAGTGTATATAAAGAAAACATAATAGCAGACAGTGAAGTGCTTAGTGCTACAATTCCAGCAATGGTGGGTATAATATCACAAACCATGGGCGTCGGGTGGGGGAGCAAGGGGAGGCACTTGCCCCCCCCCCCTGGGATTTTGCACCAGGTAAAAAAGTCAAGCATACTTTTGCAAGCATAGTTAGATGAAACCTAACTCTTCTATTTTGCTTTTAAAATAAACCTTACTCTTCTGGCTGTGTGCTTGTAAGAGAGAGCCATATTTTCTATGTGTTGTGTTAATATATTTATTTTGTAATTTTCTCCATGGGCTTTGCACCCATGGTGACCAATGGTTAACTACCTGAGTTGCTGGGAGCTGCACAGTTGTCTGAGAGTGCTGGTGGGTACTCAGGATTGTGAGTTTTGCAGTAGCATGGAATGTGCACCCGATCTGGTTTGAGAGGGCAGCCAATTTCCATTTTTTTATGTGTCTAAGGAAATTACAAAGGGCATGTGTCACCCTTGTTTGTATGTCAATGTGTGTGGTTGAAAACAGGCATTGTGTGGCTGTAGGTTAGGGACCCGGGGAGAAAGAGACATTGACGTAATCCTGGGCCTTTCACCATTTAGCCAAATGCTGTAACTAACTCTTCCATTTTGCTGTTAATCTAGCTGTGTGCTTGCAAGAGAGTACCAGATGTTCTATGTGATGTGTGTTTGTGTATGTATGTACGTATGTATATATATACAGGCATACCTCAGATATATTGTGGGTTCGGTTCCAGACCACCACAATAAAGCGAATAAAGCAATAAAGTGAGTCACACTCATTTTTTGTTTCCCAGTGCATATAAAAATTATATTTATACTATACTGTAGTCTATGCAATAGCATTATGTCTAAAAAAAAATGCCTTAACCTTTATTAAAAAATACTTTATTGCTAAAAAAAAATGCTAACCATCATCTGAGCCTTCGGCGAGTAGTAATCTTTTTGCTGGTGGTGTGTATATATAGGTGTGTTCATGTGTATTTATGTATTTATATGTGTATATATGTTGGAAAAATGGCAAATAAACTTGTTTGAAACAGAGTTGCCACATACCTTTAATTTGTAAAAAGAGCAATATCTGTGAAGCGCAATAAAGCGAGGTATGCCTGTATGTATATATTGCATGTGTAAATAAATTATTTTCTCATCATATTGCAGCCCCAAAAATTTATTTTTCAGCCTGAGCTTTTCAAAACATATTTGTCAAGCCATGACTTATGCTTAGCATAAGCACTGACTTGTTTAAAATTATTTGTAGCTCATGTGTACAACACATTTCACATGTTGCTACTGATATTATTATGCTTGGGGTGTTTTATTTCCCCCCACCCAACCGGAAAAATTTCTACGGATGCCCATGACCTTAACCCTTAATTCTCCTCTTCAGTACAGGAGGCTTTATAGAATTGTGGTGGTGCAGAATATCATTACATTTCAACTAAAGAGCATTACAGTGCTTTTCAGTCACAGTGTTAGGTGCAACATTACCACTATTGAGGATATTATTTTACAGCTTACTTTAACCTCCATGACAGCAGGCAGTATAACACTGTGGCAACATTCCAGCTGGATATAATGACAACATTTAGCCTGACATATAGGCACACAACATTGGTAAATCTACATCATATACTTTGGAAATGCTAAGCTAACACATGTGATGTGATTATTAAATGTTGTGGTTAGTACTATTTGCAAGGGAAAGATTTAGATGAGTGAAACTTAAATGCAGGAATAGAAACACATGGAAAAAAGCTATTTAATGGTTTTAATAAAACAAGAGAAACAGAAACTATGAATTGGCCAAAGGTCAGATACCATGAGATCAGTCCAGCAACTAGGTACCAGGGGTTGAACAAATGCAAAGTGCAGGAACAAGACAAAGGCCCAGTACCGTGAGATTGGTCCAGCAGCTAGGTTCCAAGGGATAAACAAGAACCAGAGTCCGGGAACAGGCCAAAAGTCTGGTAATGTAAGATCAGTCCAGCAACTAGGTATCAAGGGGTAAACAAAAAGTCTAAGTCCAAGGATCCAAGAACAAGTTAAAGGTCAGATATTGTAAGATCAGACCAGCAATTAGGTACCAAGAGGGAAAGCAGGAGCAATGTCCAGCGGGTACTGTTGGTGAGGCTGTCACAGGATACCAGGTAAGTGCAGCTATCAATGGAGACAGCACCCATCCACCTGGGGCACGGATTCAACAGGGACTGCTAATCCCAGTCTATACAATGAAAATAAAATGGAATCCAGCCTCTTGTCAGAAATAATAAAACTTCTTTATTGCTTCCACATCTTGGGAAGAAGGACAACGTTTCCAGCCCTATGTTGGACTCTTGGTCATGACCAAGAGCCCAACATAGGACTTGAAATGATGTCCTTTTTCCCATGATGTGGAAGCAATAAAGAAATTTTATTATTTTTTCCAAGAGGCTGTTTTTCAAGGTAAGTACAGCTGGTACAGCAGGATTCAGGTAAGTTGTCACTGGTACAGCAAGTGCAGAAGACTCAGCAGGCACAGGATACTCAGTAGGCACTGTTGGTGAGGCTGTCACGGGATACCAGGTAAGTGCAGCTGGTACAGCAGGATTCAGGTAAGTTGTCACTGGCAACAGCAAGTGCAAAAGACTCAGTAGGCACAGAATACTCAGCAGGCACTGTTGGTGAGGCTGTCATGGGATACCAGGTAAGTGCAACAGGTACAGCAGGATGCAGGTGAATTGCCACTGGTACAGCAAGTGCAGAAGACTCAGCAGGCACAGGATACTCAGCAGGCACTGTTGGTGAGGCTGACATGGATTAACAGGTGTTCAGCTGGTATGGCAGGATTCAGGTAAGTTGTCACTGGTAACAGCAAGTACAGGAGACTCACAAGGCACTGGAGAGACTAGCAGGTACTATTGGTGAGGCGGACACGGGATACAAAGTAAGTGCAGCTGGATTCAGATATGTGGTATCAGCTACAAGGTAAGTACAAGCTTGTGCTACACAAAATACAGCAAGAGCATGTAAGTACAAGGTACTTCCTTCAATAAATTGGATTTATATAGTAACTCCCACACCTGTGGCCATTTAGGTGGGAGTTCCTGAAATTAGGTATGGACCCTTTAAGTAGTGCAATGTGCAGCTATGTGCACCTATAGAAAGGGTCAGCAGCTGCTGCAGAAGACAGGCTTTGGCATTCCATTTTTACTAAAGATTATATTTTTCTTACATAAATCACCTTCTCTGTCTTTTACCTTCTCTGCCTATACCCTTTTGATTGTGATTCTGATTTCAACTACACACATCATTAAATACCAACCTTTACACTCTCTTAGATCACTATGACTACAGGTTGCTGCAGTTTCTGGTAATGTGGTCTATGGAAATGCATTAAGTAGTACTGTATATTAACTAAGAGAGTCAGGCATAACAACCAACACATAAGAAAGTGAGTTCACTGCCTAATTCAGGGCTCCTGAAAACTTTGGTGATTGCAAGTGCTATAATAAGAATTGGAAATGATGTAGCACCACATACAATGTCCTGTTCAGCCTCAGCGTTTAAAACATGATGTGGGCACATAAGCTATAATGTGGCAAGTACTTCAGATCAGCTTTGTGAATGGGTCAGAAGACTTGAGACAAACACCTACAATGTCCTCGAGAATCTGTTCAACTATGCCAAAATGAGGTCAAGGAGTGTATGTTAGACCTGTAATATAAAACTGGAAAGATGAATTCCTAAATTGTTACACAACAATACATCAATCTGCAAATGTAGCATGTGACAATAAATCATCAGGCAAAAGGGAGTGTTAATTTAAGTAAGGTGTGTGAGTCTTCCCTCCTTGTAATGGTGCTCTTTATATTCAAACAATATAAAACCAATGGGAAATCAATGAGGGTTTATATCTTTGTAACAGCTACAACTCTGACAGTACCTACAGTCCATAAAAGAAAAGTGACTTAAGCAACTTCTTGATACATAATTGCTAAAGCAAGGGGTCTTCTGAAGTGCTCGTCCATTGATCTAACTAATATCTGTCGCCTTATTTATACATTACACGCTCGCACTATACCCAAACCTGTGTACAGTAGCAAGCCCTATATACTAAACATCGTATGCTTTGAAGAACTCCCAACATTACTACTTTTGCAGTTTGGGGCCATTATTAAGCTAGGTTTAGGGTTATTTTCACAACAACACTGCAATAACATTGCAACCATTGCAGACAACGAGAACGCAAGAAGAAGTAAAGCAGGCCAACGTGGGTACAGAGGACAAAGGGAGAGGAGTCATGTATTTTCCATTTAATATCTTCGGGCTGTGATAAACCGTGGTATACAGAAACTGCAAACAAAACAAATTGGCAGATACAGGGTTCTACTGTATTTGGAGTCAAAAGACACCCCATATGAGAACCTATTAGAATCAGAAGTGCACTATTGCTGAAAGAAAATCTGACCCTGATACATTGCTCAAAACATGCCATCTGTAACTGGACATATATATGGCAATCTCAGTAAGCCTAGATATGTATCAAGTCTGAAAAAAGTTTCTTTACCAAGCAGTCAGGCAAAAATGCTAACATAGGAGACCATAATCATTTTAATTTGGTAGTAGCTGTATGGCTTAACATTATAAAATATTAATATGGCTTCTCTGTCTATATCTATAATACAAAATCTTTTTCTGAAATAATTAAGCTCTTATCTGAGCAGGACCTCATTGTCCTTGTGTTTTTACACCTCCTCAACTGATGTAATTTCTGTTATTTCAAAGTATTTTGTACTAATTTTTTTTATTTTTCTATTATGTGTTTATAGAAGTAAAAAGCTGTTAAAATTAAGCTTGAACCTAATAAAAGTTGTATTAATTTAGTTCTTCCTGCTAAGGATCATTGCTTATGACCTCATAGACACTTCCTAGGTAATGAGCCTCAGCAGGAATTACACAGTTTAAGTTTCAAGCAAAACAGCATTTAGCTCACATTTTATCATGCAAAAATATCACCATGCACTACTCTTTCATATGAATGAACAATTTGAATACAGCTTCACTTTAATATATACACATATATTTAGTAATCTTTTATAGGTAACAATTGTAGAAGTAGCATTATTATTACTAATAATAACTTTGCCACATATAGAGCTTGTAAACTAAACTAACTGCTTTTAACCCTTTAAGGACACAGCTTTCAGTTTGCTCAATTGTTTTATGACGGAAAAATTCCGTCATATGTCCTTAAGAGGTTAAGGATAAAAAGTCAACTGCTTCTGTTCAAGGAAAACTAAACATATTTCAAGCTAATTATATCCATTTCAAAGCTTGGGACTTTACAAGTCTCCTCCTATTGAAATATGTTTCCTTGTTAGTGTTTGAACTGGTCAGACAGCTGACATGCTTCATAAATATTTCCACATGCCCTAAAGTAAGTTAGTAAACACTGACTGAATATTCAGAAATTCCCCATGACAAAACCCTATTGTGTGAAGCCATCAAGTTCAGGAAATATGCACAGAAACACCTGCTAGACAGGGAGGAATTGATCAAGGACAAGATGAATTAAGGCAATTATTCCATAATAATACATTTATTACTGCTATTAATAATTGCCAGTGATGAAACTTCTTATGTACATAATTAATTAGATAGATTGAAAGATGATAGATACTGTAGATAGAAATAAATAGGTGTATATACCTAGCAAGAAGGATGACCACTGTGGGAGAGGCCCATCCTATAGATGCTTATGGCTGGTTTACCCATATGTGTCAGATGAAACACCTGAGGGGCAGAATATTGCATTATGTGATCTTCATGTGATTCCAAATGAATTTATTCAACACATTTAATTTATTCATGCAGCTGCCAACTAAAGGTGGTGAGGGATTTGCTCCTTTTCTATTCAAATTTCTCATTTTAGTCCTCTCATTCAGAATACGATATACAAGTTTCTATGTATGTATGCATGTATGTGTGTGTGTGTGTATATATATATATATATATATATATATATATATATATATATGTGTGTATATGTGTGTGTGTGTGTGTATGTATGTATGTGTATGCATATATGTATATATGTATGTGTATATGTAATGTATGTGTGTGTGTGTATGCATATATGTATATATGTATGTGTATATGTAATGTATGTGTGTGTGTGTGTGTGTGTATGCATACAGTATCTCAGAAAAGTGAGTACACCCCTTAAATTTTTGTAAATATTTTATTATATCTTTTCATGTGACAATACTGAAGAAATGACACTTTGCTGGCAAAAAAGTGAGTACACTTTTGGGTCCAAAGTGTCAATATTTTGTGTGGCCACCATTATTTTCCAGTACGGCCTTAACCCTTTTGGGCATGGAGTTCACTAGAGCTTCACAGGTTGCCACTGGAGTCCTCTTGCACTCCTCCATGACGACATCACGGAGCTGGCGGATGTTAGATATCTTGCGCTCCCCCACCTTCCGTTTGAGGATGCCCCACAGATGCTTGTGTTTAGGTCTGGAGACATGCTTGGCCAGTCCATCACCTTTACCCTCAGCTTCTTTAGAAAGGCAGTGGTTGTCTTAGAGGTGTGTTTGGGGTCGTTATCATGTTGGAATACTGCCCTGCGGCCCAGTCTCCAAAGGGAGGGGATCATGCTCTGCTTCAGTATGTAACAGTACATGCTGGCATTCATGGCTCCCTCAATGAACTGTAGCTCGCCAGTGTAGGCAGCACACAAGCAGACCTAGACCATGACACTCCAACCACCATGCTTGACTGTAGGCAAGACACACTTGTCTTTGTACTCCTCACCTGGTTGCCGCCACACATGCGTGACACCATCTGAACCAAATAAGTTTATCTTGGTCTCATCAGACCACAGGACATGGTTCCAGTAATCCATGTCCTTAGTCTGCTTGTCTTCAGCAAATTGTTTGCAGGCTTTCTTGTGCATCATCTTCAGAAGAGGCTTCTTTCTGGGATGACAGCAATGCAGACCAATTTGATGCAGTGTGCGGCGTATGGTCTGAGCACTGACAGGCTGACCCCCCACCCCTTCAACCTCTGCAGCAATGCTGGCAGCAGTCATACGTCTATTTCCCAAAGACAACTTCTGGATATGACGCTGAGCACGTGCACTCGACTTCTTTGGTCGACCATGGTGAGGCCTGTTCTGTGTTGAACCTGTCCTGCTCCCTGTGCTGCAGCTCAGTTTCAGGGTCTTGGCAATCTTCGTATAGGCTAGGCCATCTTTATGTAGAGCAACAATTCTTTTTTTCAGATCCTCAGAGAGTTATTTGCCATGAGGTGCCATGTTGAATCTCCAGTGACCAGCATGAGAGAGTGTGAGAGCAATAACACCAAATTTAACACATCTGCTCTCCATTCACACCTGAGACCTTGTAACACTGAGTCACATGACACCAGGGAGGGAAAATGGCTAATTGGGCCAAATTTGGACATTTCCACTTAGGGGTGTACTCACTTTTGTTGCCAACGGTTTAAACATTAATGGCTGTGTGTTGAGTTATTTTGAGAGGACAGCAAATTTACACTGTTATACAGGCTGTACACTCACTAATTTACATTGTAGCAAAGTGTCATTTCTTCAGTGTTGTCACATGAAAAGATATAATAAAATATTTACAAAAATGTGAAGGGTGTTCTCACTTTTGTGAGATACTGTATATGTGTGTAAGCATGTATGTATGTATATATATGCTTGCATGTATGTATGTACATATGTATGTGTGTATGTTTGTAGGTATGTATATATGTATTTATGTGTGTGTGTATGTACTGTATATGTGTGTATGTATGTATATATGTATGTGTGTGTGTATGCATGTATGTGTATAAGCATGTATGTGTATATATATATATATATGAATGTATATATATATATATATATATGCGCGTATGTGTGTATGTGTGTATGCGTGTATGCATGTAGGTATGTGTGTATGTATGTATTTATGCTTGTGGTACTTGAACAGCATAAGTAAACAAATTACCAAAGCTTTGTTCAAATGATGTTTGTTTTTATAGAAGTAAAATATAAATAATACTATAAATTAATACATAATAATATCATATATATATATCTATATATATATATATATATATATATATATATCTCACACATTTACCTGTTAATGTAGAAGATACATGGACAATGAAAGTCAATGTCACCACAAGGAGGGGAACTTGGAATATTACCCTGATCTGCATCATGTTCTTCGGTCTCTTTGCTCTGCGAGTGTTGCTCCCTGTCTTGCTGCTGTAGTAAGATCATCTCTAGCTCACTTGCAAGTCTGAACAACAGAGATAGTAGGAAATCCAGTTCTCTACATACAGCAACATGAGTTGCTCTCATTTAGAGGAGTGGTCATGTTCACATCACCCATAAACAAAGAATGTTTCTCTTTTCCCATTGCAAATACCACAAACGAATATATGCAAAGAAAAGGAATGCTAAAGAACTGGTCCTATTATGTTTTTTTCTGGTTGTGTTTTTGTACATAAGTTCTTTATATTAGCTATGAAAGTTTCAAATTGATGACATAAAAAAATGCACATGACATGAAAGCATTTTTATAATGAATGAACACATAAATGCAATGCACTTATCACAAAGGTTTAGGTCAGACATCCTCAAACTTGGCCCTCCAGAGGTTTTGAAACTACATTTCCCATGATGCTCAGGATGTCTGGTTTAGGTGGTAGCTTTTACTGTGCACTGAACACACTGAGCAAGTCTGTGCCTTTCAGTTTTGACTAGAATGTCTATTTAAATAGGGCACAACAATGTTATGCATTAAATTTGCTTTTTTTTATCGAAACTCCAGCTTTTAATATACTACAGTAATTAATGAATAAATCATTTGTATTTTTTTTACTGAAGTTAATTGGGTTTAGCAAGGTTCTGAACTGTCATCTAGACATTTAAATCTGCATGGTATTGCTGGTATGCTACTATACACAAACTTATTACAAATAAAAAAAACAGTCAGCAAGAAATGGCTGACAAACCAACTCCCAGTGGGGTACAAAAAATACTTTCTATTTCATTTTTAAGCAAAACTGTGTTACCTCTCCATGTAAAGATATAAATGCATACATTATTATGTACCTTTATTTGAGAGTCGCATTGCTTGGAATAATTCTGTAAATCTAATTTCGATCAAAAAGGAAATTTACAGAAATATTTCTGATATGCAGGATAAAAATAGTAGCCCCAAAATATCAAACCCCCAAATAGGCTATAAAATGTGTATTTTAGCTATCAGGTGGGAGTGATGACATTTCTGCAGCTTATTAAAAAGTGTCAACACATACTTGACAGAACACATTTGTTTTAGGTTTACACCCACATCCTGAGCAGCCTGTGTAATTCTGCACATTTTAATGAGAATTTGATTACTAAACATGTAATTATGGCTGTGTTGTAAACTGTGTAAATATAGAATGCTCTCTACAAAGCAAATTCTTGTTTTTTTTTTGTTTGTGTCTTTTTCATTTCAAATGTTGTTTATTAACCTTTTTAGCACCGATATGGCGTAGTATTCTGTCCAAACAGTGCTGGGCTTTAGCGCTGTTAGGACGGATTACAACGTCATAGCCATTTGGTTGTCCTGAAGCCAACGGCGCTTCCAGGATGTGATTGCGGTCTGCAGGGCGTGCCTATCGTCATAGGGATGCCCCCCTGACCCGATCCCGAATTTGTCTACATCGGAAAGTTGTTCCGATGTAGACATTATGGTCTTGTCATGAAAGGGTAAAAAAATGTTTTAAATTGTTATGTTTCTTTTACTTGCAAAAACATTTTAATACTTTATATAAATTTACTTTCTTCAGACTCCATGATATTGTACGATTCAGTAATGGTTGGGTATATAGCTCCATACCACTTGTAATAGGTAGAAACTTCTCAAAAAGGATTTGGAATTCCTCTCCATACATTCTCCTTTCTGCCTGGGTTCAGTTCATATACGGCCATACTTTAAAAAAAACTAAAAACAGTTTTGTCTTAACAATGACTTGCGAAAATAAATCATAAAACTGTGGAAGCAGTGGCTTATTTAGGTTTTGTGCTGCCCTAGGCGCTCAAAATTCTGCTGCCCCCCCCCCCCCCCCCAGGCCTTTTTTCCCCTCAATATTTTTTTAGATCAATGTGTAGAATGTTCTGTTTTTTTTTTTTTTCTCATAACAATTCAAAAGAAAAACATAATTTAGGTAAGAACTTACCTGATAAATTCATTTCTTTCATATTGGCAAGAGTCCATGAGCTAGTGACGTATGGGATATACAATCCTACCAGGAGGGGCAAAGTTTCCCAAACCTCAAAATGCCTATAAATACACCCCTCACCACACCCACAATTCAGCTTAATGAATAGCCAAGTAGTGGGGTGATAAAGAAAGGAGTAAAAACCAACAACAAAGGAATTTGGAAATAATTGTGCTTTTTTCAAAAAATCTTAACCACCGCAAAAAGGGTGGGTCTCATGGACTCTTGCCAATACGAAAGAAATTAATTTATCAGGTAAGTTCTTACATAAATTATATTTTCTTTCATGTAATTGGCAAGAGTTCATGAGCTAGGGACGTATGGGATAGTAATACCCAAGATGTGGAACTCCACAGAAGAGTCACTAGAGAGGGAGGAATAAAATAATAACAGCCATTTTCCGCTAAAAAAAATAAATCCACAACCCAAAATATAAGTTTATTCTCATAATGAAAAGAAAAAACTCAAACATAAGCAGAGGAATCAAACTGAAACAGCTGCCTGAAAAACTTTTCTACCAAAAACTGCTTCCGAAGAAGCAAATACATAAAAACGGTAGAATTTAGTAAATGTATGCAAAGAAGACCAAGTTGCTGCTTTGCAAATCTGATCAACTGAAGCTTCATTCTTAAAAGCCCAATAAGTGGAGACTGATCTAGTAGAATGAGCTGTAATTCTCTGAGGCGGGCCTGACCCGACTCCAAATAAGCCTGATGAATCAAAAGCTTTAACCAAGATGCCAAGGAAATGGCAGAAGCCTTCTGACCTTTCCTAGAACCAGAAAAGATAACAAATAGACTAGAAATCTTCCTGAAATCTTTAGTAGCTTCAACATAATATTTCAAAGCTCTTACCACGTCCAAAGAATGTATCTCCAAAGAATTCTTAGGATTAGGACACAAAGAAGGGACAACAATTTCTCTATTAATGTTGTTAGAATTCACAACCTTAGGTAGAAATTTAAATGAAGTCTGCAAAAATGCCTTATCCTGATGGAAAATCAGAAAAGGAGATTCACAAGAAAGAGCAGATAATTCAGAAACTCTTCTAGCAGAAGAGATGGCCAAAAGGAACAACACTTTCCAAGAAAGTAGTTTAATGTCCAAAGAATGCATAGGCTCAAATGGAGGAGCCTGTAAAGCCTTCAAATCCAAATTAAGACTCCAATGAGGAGAGATTGATTTAATGACAGGCTTGATATGGACCAAAGCCTGTACAAAACAGTGAATATCAGGAAGATTAGCAATCTTTCTGTGAAATAAAACAGAAAGAGCAGTGATTTGTCCCTTCAAGGAACTTGCAGATAAACCCTTATCCAAACCATCCTGAAGAAACTGTAAAATTCTAGGAATTCTAAAAGAATGCCAGAAGAATTTATGAGAAGAACACCAAGAAATATAAGTCTTCCAAACTTGATAATAAATCTTCCTAGAAACAGATTTACGAGCCTGTAACATAGTATTAATCACTGAGTCAGAGAAAGTTCTATGAATAAGCACTAGGCATTCAATTTCCATACCTTCAAATTTAATGTTTTGAGATCCTGATGGAAAAAAACGGACCTTGAGACAGATATAAGCAGGTTCGTAACACCAAGGAACTGCTAACGCATCCACCGCTTCCGCCTGAGGATCCCTGGACCTGGAGAGGTACCTGGGTAGTTTCTTGTTTAGATGAGAAGCCATCAAATCTATTTCCGGAAGACCCCACATCTGAACAATCTGAGAAAACACATCTGGATGGAGCGCCACTCCCCCGGATGTAAAGTCTGACGGCTGAGATAATCTGCTTCCCAATTGTCTATACCTGGGATATGAACCGCAGAAAATAGACAGGAGCTGGATTTCGCCCAATCAAGTATCTGAGATACTTCTTTCATAGCTTGGGGACTGTGAGTCCCACCCTGATGATTGACATATGCCACTGTTGTGATATTGTCTGTCTGAAAACAAATGAACGGTTCTCTCTTCAACAGAGGCCAAACCTGAAGAGCCCTGAAAATAGCACAGAGTTCTAAAATATTGATTGGTAACCTCGCCTCTTGAGATTTCCAAACCCCTTGTGCTGTCAGAGATCCCTAGACAGCTCCCCAACCTGAAAGACTTGCATCTGTTGTGATCACAGTCCAGGTTGGACAAACAAGAGAGGCCCCTTGAACTATACGATGGTGATCTAACCACCACGTCAGAGAGAGTCGAACATTGGGATTTAAGGATATTAATTGTGATATCTTTGTATAATCCCTGCACCATTGGTTCAGAATACAAAGCTGGAGAGGTCTCATATGAAAACGAGCAAAGGGGATCGCGTCCGATGCTGCAGTCATGAGACCTAAAACTTCTATGCACATAGCTACTGAAGGTAATTATTGAGACTGAAGGTTCCAACAAGCTGAAACCAATTTTAATCGTCTCTTGTCTGTTAGGGATAGAGTCATGGATACCGAATCTATCTGGAAACCTAAAAAGGTTACCCTTGTCTGAGGAATCAAGAAACATTTTGGTAAATTGATCCGCCAACCATGTCTTTGAAGAATCAACACTAGTTGATTCATGTGAGATTCTGCAGAATGTAAAGACTGAGCTAGTAACAAGATATCATCCAAATAAGGAAACACCGCAATACCCCGTTCTCTGATTACAGAGAGTAGGGCACTGAGAACCTTTGAAAAGATTCTTGGAGCTGTCGCTAGGCCAAATGGAAGAGCGACAAATTGGCAATGCTTGTCTAGAAGAGAGAATCTCAGAAACTGAAAGTGGTCTGGATGAATCGGAATATGAAGATATGCAGCCTGTAAGTCTATTGTGGACATATAATGTCCTTGCTGAACAAAAGGCAGAATAGTCCTTATAGTCACCATTTTGAAAGTTGGCAATCTTACATAACGATTCAAAATTTTCAGATCCAGAACTGGCCTGAATGAATGTTCTTCCTTTGGGACAATGAATAGATTTGAATAAAACCCCAGACCCTGTTCCTGAAACGGAACTGGTATGATTACCCCTGAAAGCTCCAGGTCTGAAACACACTTCAGAAAAGCCTGAGCCTTTACTGGATTTGCTGGGATGCGTGAGAGAAAAAAATCTTCTCACAGAAGGTCTTACTCTGAATCCTATTCCGTACCCTTGAGAGGCAATACTCTGAATCCATTGATTTTGGACAGAATCTGCCCAAATGTTTTGGAAGAATCTTAATCTGCCCCCTACCAGCTGACCTGGAATGAGGGCCGCACCTTCATGCAGACTTGGGGGCTGGCTTTGGTTTCTTAAATGGCTTGGATTTACTCCAACTTGAAGAAGGTTTCCAATTTGAACCAGATTCTTTGGGGGAAGGATTAGGTTTCTGTTCCTTACTTTGTCGAAAGGAACGAAAACTATTAGAAGCTTTAGATTTACCCTTAGGTCTTTTATCCTGAGGCAAAAAAACTCCCTTCCCCCCAGTGACAGTTGAAATAATCGAATCCAACTGAGAACCAAATAACTTATTACCTTGGAAATAAAGACTTAGTAGTCTAGACTTAGATACCATGTCAGCATTCCAATATTTGAGCCACAAAGCTCTTCTAGCTAAAATAGCTAAAGACATAGATTTAACATCAATTTTGATTATATCAAAAATGGCATCACAGATAAAATGATTAGCATGTTGAAGCAAGTGAACAATGCAAGACAAATTAGGATCCATTTCCTATTGCATTAAACTTTCCAACCAAAAAGTTGATGCAGCTGCAACATCAGTCATAGAAATGGCAGGTCTGAGAAGATGGCCAGAATATAAATAAGCTTTTCCCTAGATATGATTCGTTTCCTATCTAAAGGATCTTTAAAAGTACTATCTTCCATAGGAATAGTAGTACGTTTAGCAAGAGTAGAAATAGCCCCATCAACTTTGGGGATCTTTTCCCAAAACTCTAATCTAACTGCTGGCAAAGGATATGATTTTTTTAAACCTTGAAGAAGGAATAAAAGAAGTACCAGGCCTATTCCATTCCTTAGAAATCATATTAGAAATAGCATCAGGAACTGGAAAAACCTCTTGAGTAACCACAGGAGGTTTATAAACAAAATTTAAACATTTACTAGTTTTAATATCAAGAGGACTAGTTTCCTCAATATCAAATGTAATCAACACCTCTTTAAACAAGGAAAGAATATTCTTAATTTTAAATAAATAAGTAGATTTGTCAGTGTCAATATCTGAGGAAGGATCTTCTGAATCAGATAGATCCTTATCAGAGGAGGATAATTCAGTATAGTTGTCGGTCATTTGAAATTTCATTAACTTTATGAGAAGTTTTAAAAGACCTTTTACATTTATTAGAAGGCGGGATAGCAGACAAAGCCTTCTGAATCGCATCAGCAATAAAATCTTTTATATTCACAGGTATATCGTGTACATTAGATGTTGAAGGAACAACAGGCATTGTACTATTACTAATGCGCGCATTCTCTGCATGTAAAAGCTTATCATGACAACTATTACATACCACAGCTGGAGATATAATCTCCACAAATTTACAACAAATGCACTTAGCTTTGGTAGAACTGTTATCATGCAGCATGGTTCCAACAGTGGTTTCTGAGACAGGATCAGATTGAGACATCTTGCAAATGTAAGAGAGAAAACAACATATAAAGCAAAATTATCAATTTCCTTATATGGCAGTTTCAGGAATGGGAAAAAAATGCAAACAGCATAGCCCTCTGATATAGAAAAAGGCAAGAGGCATATAGGAATGGGGTTTTAAATAATAAAAATATTTGGCGGCAAGTATGACGCACAACGCAAATTGAATTTTTTTTTGGCGCTCACAACATCCAGAAATGACACACTCGCGTCATTGAAGACGCAACCTTGTGCAAGGAACTCGGCGTCAACTAAGATGCCGGAAATTACGAATTTGTGTCATCGGACGTACCTTCGCACCAAAAAAATTCTCGCACCAAGAATGACGCAATAAACTTTGGCATTTTGCGCCCTCGCAAGCCTAATTTTGCCCTCAAAATTTAATGAAAAAGCAGTCAATTGAAAAAAGACTATACCTCAGGTTTCCTAAATATGTTTTTCTCCCAAATATGAAACTGATAGTCTGCAAAAGGAAATATACATAAACCTGGCTCTTGGCAAATATAAGTACAATACATATATTTAGAACTTTATTATTAATGCATAAAGCCCCAAACCATAGCTGAAAGTGTCTTAAGTAATGAAAACATACTTACCTAAAGACACCCATCCACATATAGCAGATAGCCAAACCAGTACTGAAACAGTTATCAGTAGAGGTAATGGAAATATGAGAGTATATCGTCGATCAAAATAAGGGAGGTAGGAGAGGAATCTCTATGACCGATAACAGAGAACCTATGAAATAGATCTCCCGCTAGAAAAACCATTGCATTCAATAGGTGATACTCCCTTCACAACCCTCTAAAATTCACTTTACTCTAAAAGGAATCGGGCTTCAAAATGCTGAGAAGCGCATATCAATGTAGAAATCTTAGCACAAACTTACTTCACCACCTCCATAGGAGGCAAAGTTTGTAGTGAGGGGTGTATTTATAGGCATTTTTAGGTTTGGGAAACTTTGCCCCTCCTGGTAGGATTGTATATACCATACGTCACCAGCTCATGGACTCTTGCCAATTGCATGAAAGAAATGGGCTATCAAAACACTTGCATACAGGTGGGTTGAATTGCATGCATCTCATACCATTTTCTCCCTGAGAGAAGGGGGAGAAAAGGGAGGGAAAGAAGGAGAAGAGAAAAGTGGGGAGTGAAAGAAAGGAGTGAAAGAAGGGAGCAAGAGAGGGAAATAAAGGAGGGAAAGAAAGAAGGGAGGGAATCGAGGGAAGAAGGGAGGGAGTTGAGGGAAGAAGGGAGGGAGAAAGGGGAAGAAGGGAGGGAGAAAGGGAAAGAAGGGAGAGAGAAAAGGAGGGAAAGAAGAATACACTTTGAAACAATCACTGCCCTTCACATAAAACAACATATAGTAATTACCATTATTCAAGTAATGAAAATTTTTAAGTGTCCATTCACTATTTACGCAGTGGGTTCATGAATGCAGAGAAAGCTAGCTATTAGTAGCTAACATACATTAGCGCTGAGAGTTTATGATTAGACATCACAAGCTGATCTATGCAATGCACAGACGCATCCAGTCTGTTAGTTACTAAGACCTGCAATAAGCACTGCACTCGCAGACCCACCACAGCTGACAAGGGGAGGCAGCATATCGGCACAAGGTCTTCTCCTCCAACCCCACCTTGTAAGCATATCCCCGGGCAAGTTTCTCACCAAGAACCCTTCCATTGCAAAAATGCTTGCAGCTCTAAATTAAGCAATGGTTTAAAGGAGCACTGCCTGCAAAGAGCGACCTTAATCAGCGCACGTGCCTTGTCTTCTCTGTAAAAGCCGGCTAGCAAAAGAGTTACACCAACTCAAACTATTTAAATGGGCCAGTTCTTATGTGGCATTCTGGAGTTCTACACAGTTTACTGGTATTTGTAGCACATGCGGAAAAAACAAAAAATAGTGTTTATTTAATATTTTTAACTTTACTCACTCGCAAAAAAAATTAAATTATTAATTAAAAAAAGCCTTTATGGTTGAAAAATTACATATTTCTAATTTTTAAGAGTTTGTCATTTTAAGATTAGTGACCCTGCACCCCAGGAGCAGAACTACAATTGGTGCAGCAGGTTCAGTTGCACCAGGGCCCAAGTGCTGGAGGGGCCCGTAGCAGCCAGACTATACATGCACATGTGCAGAATGTGTGCTTAAAAGGATAGTAAAGTCCAAATGAAACTTTCATGATTCAGATACGGCATGTAATTTTTTTTTTTTTATATCTTCATTTTCATTGAGGTTTTATAACAAATTAACAGAAGAAGAAAAACAAAAACAATAAATGCCTTGTAACATAAATAACGACTGCAACAATTTTTTCTTGCAAGAAAATATACACAATAAATAAAATAACACATTACCAGATGCAGGATAAACTTTATAAACCTCTAGTTTACCCTTTTCCTTTGTCGGTACCATAATATCATGTATTCCAATAATTTCTAGTTCATATATATAAAAAAACAACCCACCAAACAGACCCAACAACAAAAATAAAAAATAAATAAATAAATAAATAAATAGATAGGGGGGGGAGGCGGGGGGGGGATGATCAGGGAGTACTACCATAGCCCGAGCAGTACTAGCTCTGTGTTCCTGAATGGATAAATCATGTGCTCTATTTCCTCCGGTGGAAATATTTTAATGAACACTGACCATTTTTTAAAGAAACGTACAATGTCACTCTCTTCTTCCATATTAGTATCCCTCTGCTCTATCATATATTGCTTTTTTAAACAAGTTTTAAGCTTGTTTATGCTGGGGCTTGTCCTTCCTTTCCATTTTTTGAAAATCAAATATCTGGCCGCTAATATAGTCATATTAACTATTTTATTATGCTTCCCGAGATCTTCCGTTGTCTCCCATAGTAAAACCATGGAGGCTACATTTAGCCTCAGGGGAGAAACTCTTAGTACTTGATTAACCCAAAATTCCAATTTAGACCAAAAAATGTTAATCTTAGGACAATCCCAGATCATGTGACTGAGATCTGCCGAGGGTAGCGAGCATTTTGGGCATATACAAAAGTTAATGTTCCCACATCTAAGCCCCTTTTTCGGGGTGTAATAAGTTCTGTATAATAATTTAATGGGAGACTCTCTCCAAGTGGCCGATAAGTTGACTTGTGATACCTTTAAAATAGACGCCTGAATTTTATTTGCGTTTATGAAGTGTTGGGGTATCATGGAATTCCATGCATCTGATATAATTCCTAAATTCCGCTCTCCCTTGGTAGAAATTAATAGTTGGTAGCATGGTGAAATAGACATAAACCCATTTTTTACTAACACAAGCCAATTCTCCAGTTTCCCCAGGGACCAATTCCATCCGCAGTCATTTATCATCTTAGTTATAAAGTGTCTTATTTGTAAGTACGCAAATAATTATTTGTTACAAAAGCTAAATTCTGTTTTTAAACTCTCAAATGTTTTAATACTATGTCTACTCCAATCTATCACCTGAGATATGTTATTCAAACCTAGAGTATGCCATCTCTGGAAAGGTGCTGATTGTATTCCCGCTTGGAATTTCGGATTTCCTTTAATTGGCATGTGTGCAGAGATACTGCAGTCAATGGATAATATTCTACATATCTTCCTCCAAGCCTGCAAGGGGTACATTAATGTTTTAATTGCTCTAATTTCCTGGGGAACTGTCTTAAAATTACAATGTATTAAGGCTGTGGGGAGGTATGGTGAGCTTACATTTTTCTCAAGTTCGTTATTTGTTACGTAGTCTTTATTTAGAATCCAGTCGACTACTGTTCGAGCTAAAGAGGCTAGATTATACAGCTGTATGTCTGGTAATGCAAATCCCCCATATTTCCTGGGAAGTGAAAGTTTCATCGACGAGATTCTAGGTCTTTTTCCCTGCCATATAAAGGCTCTCGCCATGCTATTGATTTTTTCAATATCCTTCCTCTTAATAATTATTGGAGTATTCTGCAGAATATATAATAATTTTGGGAGCAAAATCATTTTAAATGCAGCTATACGACCCGAGATTGATAATGGAAGGTTTTGCCATAATTTCATACTAGCCCCAATCTCTCTCAGTACTGGTGTTATGTTGAGATCATAGCAGATGTCTAAATCAGTAATGATCATTATCCCCAGGTATCTGAATGATTCTGAAACTCTAAAAGGTATTTCTATCACAGAGTTAGGATTCTTTCTCAGCCATAATAATTCAGATTTTGACGCATTCATCTTATAACCCGAGAAGGATCCGTATTGTTCTATAATTGAGACAAGTATAGGTATATTCTTTCGTGTGTTAGATATATATAGCAGGATGTCCTCTGCATATAGCGCAATTTTAAGCTCTACTCTGCCTATTTTTATTCCTTCCATTTGCGCTCCTATCGCAATTGCTAAGGGTTCTATTGATATATTAAAGAGGAGAGAGGGGACATCCCTGGCGCGTTCCTCTTTCCAGCAGTATATCTGAGGATACCATGTTATTAACAATCATCCTCGTAAATGATTTTTTATATAGATTCTTCACAAAATTAAGGAAGTTCCCTCTGAAACCAAATTTATAGAGAGTGGAAAACAAATGATCATGATGGATTGAGTCAAACGCTTTTTCTGCGTCTATTGAAACGATTGCTAAGTCTGAGGGATTCCCCTCTCTCCTCTGCTCCAACAGCTCAGTAGATTTAAAATAGTCTATTGTGACAATTACTTCCCTAATTTTTGCTGTTAAATTTCGTTTCTGGAGGAACCCTGCTTGATCTTTATGTATTATGTCCGGAAGTACCAGTTGTAATCTCTTAGCTATAATTGAGGTCAAGATCTTATAGTCAGAATTTAAAAGTGCTATAGGCCTATAAGACTCCTTTTTAGTCGGATACTTCCCGGGCTTAAGAACCAAGGTGGTATAAGATGTGCAAAATTGAGAGGAAACTACATTTCCATTAACAAACATGTGATTTTACAGTTTACTTAAAGGTAAAGCAATTAATGGTGTAAGAATTTTATAGAACTCATTGGGTAATGCATCTGGGCCAGGTGCTTTATTTAACGGGAGATCTTGAATGGTCTTTAAAATTTCTTCTTCGGAGATTGGGGAATTTACAGTTAGGGTTTTTTCACTAGTGAGTGTAGGGTAAGTGATTTTACTCCAAAAATCATCTACTTTTACCTTATCAGAATCCCTTAGAGAATATATTTCTGTAAAGTATTCTGAAAAAATATTAGAAATATCTTCTGTATCTGTATGAATTTTCTCCTTATGGAGAAGTTGTTCTATTATTGGGGATCGCCTGCAAAGAGCGACCTTAATCAGCGCACGTGCCTTGTCTTCTCTGTAAAAGCCGGCTAGCAAAAGAGTTACACCAACAGGCAAAGTTTGTAGTGAGGGGTGTATTTATAAGCATTTTTAGGTTTGGGAAACTTTGCCCCTCCTGGTAGGATTGTATATACCATACGTCACCAGCTCATGGACTCTTGCCAATTACATGAAAGAAATGGGCTATCAAAACACTTGCATACAGGTGGGTTGAATTGCATTCATCTCATACCATTTTCTCCCTGAGAGAAGGGGGAGAAAAGGGAGGGAAAGAAGGAGAAGAGAAAAGTGGGGAGTGAAAGAAAGGAGTGAAAGAAGGGAGCAAGAGAGGGAAATAAAGGAGGGAAAGAAAGAAGGGAGGGAATCGAGGGAAGAAGGGAGGGAGTTGAGGGAAGAAGGGAGGGAGAAAGGGGAAGAAGGGAGGGAGAAAGGGAAAGAAGGGAGAGAGAAAAGGAGGGAAAGAAGAATACACTTTGAAACAATCACTGCCCTTCACATAAAACAACATACAGTAATTACCATTATTCAAGTAATGAAAATTTTTAAGTGTCCATTCACTATTTACGCAGTGGGTTCATGAATGCAGAGAAAGCTAGCTATTAGTAACTAACATACATTAGCGCTGAGAGTTTATGATTAGACATCACAAGCTGATCTATGCAATACACAGACGCATCCAGTATATTAGTTACTAAGACCTTTTATTATTATTATTATTATCGGTTATTTGTAGAGCGCCAACAGATTCCGCAGCAATAAGCACTGCACTCGCAGACCCACCACAGCTGACAAGGGGAGGCAGCATATCGGCACAAGGTCTTCTCCTCCAACCCCACCTTGTAAGCATATCCCCGGGCAAGTTTCTCACCAAGAACCTTTCCATTGCAAAAATGCTTGCAGCTCTAAATTAAGCAATGGTTTAAAGGAGCACTGCCTGCAAAGAGCGACCTTAATCAGGGCACGTGCCTTGTCTTCTCTGTAAAAGCCGGCTAGCAAAAGAGTTACACCAACTCAAACTATTTAAATGGGCCAGTTCTTATGTGGCATTCTGGAGTTCTACACAGTTTACTGGTATTTGTAGCACATGCGGAAAAAACAAAAAATAGTGTTTATTTAATATTTTTAACTTTACTCACTCGCAAAAAAAATTAAATTATTAATTAAAAAAGCATTTATGGTTGAAAAATTACATATTTCTAATTTTTAAGAGCTTGTCATTTTAAGATTAGTGACCCTGCACCCCAGGAGCAGAACTACCATTGGTGCAGCAGGTTCAGTTGCACCAGGGCCCAAGTGCTGGAGGGGCCCGTAGCAGCCAGACTATACATGCACATGTGCAGAATGTGTGCTTAAAAGGATAGTAAAGTCCAAATGAAACTTTCATGATTCAGATACGGCATGTAATAATTTTTTTTTATATCTTCATTTTCATTGAGGTTTTATAACAAATTAACAGAAGAAGAAAAACAAAAACAATAAATGCCTTGTAACATAAATAACGACTGCAACAATTTTTTCTTGCAAGAAAATATACACAATAAATAAAATAACACATTACCAGATGCAGGATAAACTTTATAAACCTCTAGTTTACCCTTTTCCTTTTTCGGTACCATAATATCATGTATTCCAATAATTTCTAGTTCATATATATAAAAAAACAACCCACCAAACAGACCCAACAAAAAAATAAAAATAAATAAATAAATAGATAGGGGGGGAGGCGGGGGGGATGATCAGGGAGAACTACCATAGCCCGAGCAGTACTAGCTCTGTGTTCCTGAATGGATAAATCATGTGCTCTATTTCCTCCGGTGGAAATATTTTAATGAACACTGACCATTTTTTAAAGAAACGTACAATGTCACTCTCTTCTTCCATATTAGTATCCCTCTGCTCTATCATATATTGCTTTTTTAAGCAAGTTTTAAGCTCGTTTATGCTGGGGCTTGTCCTTCCTTTCCATTTTTTGAAAATCAAATATCTGGCCGCTAATATAGTCATATTAACTATTTTATTATGCTTCCCGAGATCTTCCGTTGTCTCCCATAGTAAAACCATGGAGGCTACATTTAGCCTCAGGGGAGAAACTCTTAGTACTTGATTAACCCAAAATTCCAATTTAGACCAAAAAATTTTAATCTTAGGACAATCCCAGATCATGTGACTGAGATCTGCCGAGGGTTGCGAGCATTTTGGGCATATACAAAAGTTAATGTTCCCACATCTAAGCCCCTTTTTCGGGGTGTAATAAGTTCTGTATAATAATTTAATGTGAGACTCTCTCCAAGTGGCCGATAAGGTGACTTGTGATACCTTTAAAATAGACGCCTGAATTTTATTTGCGTTTATGAAGTGTTGGGGTATCATGGAATTCCATGCATCTGATATAATTCCTAAATTCCGCTCTCCCTTGGTAGAAATTAATAGTTGGTAGCATGGTGAAATAGACATAAACCCATTTTTTACTAACACAAGCCAATTCTCCAGTTTCCCCAGGGACCAATTCCATCCGCAGTCATTTATCATCTTAGTTATAAAGTGTCTTATTTGTAAGTACGCAAATAATTCTTTGTTACAAAGGCTAAATTCTGTTTTTAAACTCTCAAATGTTTTAATACTATGTCTACTCCAATCTATCACCTGAGATATGTTATTCAAACCTAGAGTATGCCATCTCTGGAAAGGTGCTGATTGTATTCCCGCTTGGAATTTCGGATTTCCTTTAATTGGCATGTGTGCAGAGATACTGCAGTCAATGGATAATATTCTACATATCTTCCTCCAAGCCTGCAAGGGGTACATTAATGTTTTAATTGCTCTAATTTCCTGGGGAACTGTCTTAAAATTACAATGTATTAAGGCTGTGGGGAGGTATGGTGAGCTTACATTTTTCTCAAGTTCGTTATTTGTTACGTAGTCTTTATTTAGAATCCAGTCGACTACTGTTCGAGTTAAAGAGGCTAGTTTATACAGCTGTATGTCTGGTAATGCAAATCCCCCATATTTCCTGGGAAGTGAAAGTTTCATCAACGAGATTCTAGGTTTTTTTCCCTGCCATATAAAGGCTCTCACCATGCTATTGATTTTTTCAATATCCTTTCTCTTAATAATTATTGGAGTATTCTGCAGAATATATAATAATTTTGGGAGCAAAATCATTTTAAATGCAGCTATACGACCCGAGATTGATAATGGAAGGTTTTGCCATAATTTCATACTAGCCCCAATCTCTCTCAGTACTGGTGTTATGTTGAGATCATAGCAGATGTCTAAATCAGTAGTGATCATTATCCCCAGGTATCTGCATGATTCTGAAACTCTAAAAGGTATTTCTATCACAGAGTTAGGATTCTTTCTCAGCCATAATAATTCAGATTTTGACGCATTCATTTTATAACCCGAGAAGGATCCGTATTGTTCTATAATTGAGACAAGTATAGGTATATTCTTTCGTGTGTTAGATATATATAGCAGGATGTCATCTGCATATAGCGCAATTTTAAGCTCTACTCTGCCTATTTTTATTCCTTCCATTTGCGCTCTTATCACAATTGCTAAGGGTTCTATTGATATATTAAAGAGGAGAGGAGAGAGGGGACATCCCTGGCGCGTTCCTCTTTCCAGCAGTATCCCTGAGGATACCATGTTATTAACAATCATCCTCGTAAATGATTTTTTATATAGATTCTTCACAAAATTAAGGAAGTTCCCTCTGAAACCAAATTTATAGAGAGAGGAAAACAAATTATCATGATGGATTGAGTCAAACGCTTTTTCTGCGTCTATTGAAATGATTGCTAAGTCTGAGGGATTCCCCTCTCTCCTCTGCTCCAACAGCTCAGTAGATTTAAAATAGTCTATTGTGACAATTACTTCCCTAATTTTTGCTGTTAAATTTCGTTTCTGGAGGAACCCTGCTTGATCTTTATGTATTATGTCCGGAAGTACCAGTTGTAATCTCTTAGCTATAATTGAGGTCAAGATCTTATAGTCAGAATTTAAAAGTGCTATAGGCCTATAAGACTACTTTTTAGTTGGATCCTTCCCGGGCTTAAGAACCAAGGTGGTATAAGATGTGCAAAATTGAGAGGAAACTACATTTCCATTAACAAACATGTGATTATACAGTTTACTTAAAGGTAAAGCAATTAATGGTGTAAGAATTTTATAGAACTCATTGGGTAATGCGTCTGGGCCAGGTGCTTTATTTAACGGGAGATCTTGAATGGTCTTTAAAATTTCTTCTTCGGAGATTGTGGAATTTACAGTTAGGGTTTTTTCACTAGTGAGTGTAGGGTAAGTGATTTTACTCCAAAAATCATCTACTTTTACCTTATCAGAATCCCTTAGAGAATATATTTCTGTAAAGTATTCTGAAAAAATATTAGAAATATCTTCTGTATCTGTATGAATTTTCTCCTTATGGAGAAGTTGTTCTATTATTGGGGATCGCCTGCAAAGAGCGACCTTAATCAGCGCACGTGCCTTGTCTTCTCTGTAAAAGCCGGCTAGCAAAAGAGTTACACCAGCAGGCAAAGTTTGTAGTGAGGGGTGTATTTATAGGCATTTTTAGGTTTGGGAAACTTTGCCCCTCCTGGTAGGATTGTATATACCATACGTCACCAGCTCATGGACTCTTGCCAATTACATGAAAGAAATGGGCTATCAAAACACTTGCATACAGGTGGGTTGAATTGCATGAATCTCATACCATTTTCTCCCTGAGAGAAGGGGGAGAAAGGGGAGGGAAAGAAGGAGAAGAGAAAAGTGGGGAGTGAAAGAAAGGAGTGAAAGAAGGGAGCAAGAGAGGGAAATAAAGGAGGGAAAGAAAGAAGGGAGGGAATCGAGGGAAGAAGGGAGGGAGTTGAGGGAAGAAGGGAGGGAGAAAGGGGAAGAAGGGAGGGAGAAAGGGAAAGAAGGAAGAGAGAAAAGGAGGGAAAGAAGAATATACTTTGAAACAATCACTGCCCTTCACATAAAACAACATACAGTAATTACCATTATTCAAGTAAGGAAAATTTTTAAGTGTCCATTCACTATTTACGCAGTGGGTTCATGAATGCAGAGAATGCTAGCTATTAGTAGCTAACATACATTAGCGCTGAGAGTTTATGATTAGACATCACAAGCTGATCTATGCAATGCACAGACGCATCCAGTCTGTTAGTTACTAAGACCTGCAATAAGCACTGCACTCGCAGACCCACCACAGCTGACAAGGGGAGGCAGCATATCGGCACAAGGTCTTCTCCTCCAACCCCACCTTGTAAGCATATCCCCGGGCAAGTTTCTCACCAAGAACCCTTCCATTGCAAAAATGCTTGCAGCTCTAAATTAAGCAATGGTTTAAAGGAGCACTGCCTGCAAAGAGCGACCTTAATCAGCGCACGTGCCTTGTCTTCTCTGTAAAAGCCGGCTAGCAAAAGAGTTACACCAATTCAAACTATTTAAATGGGCCAGTTCTTATGTGGCATTCTGGAGTTCTACACAGTTAACTGGTATTTGTAGCACATGCGGAAAAAACAAAAAATAGTGTTTATTTAATATTTTTAACTTTACTCACTCGCAAAAAAAATTAAATTATTAATTAAAAAAGCCTTTATGGTTGAAAAATTACATATTTCTAATTTTTAAAAGCTTGTCATTTTAAGATTAGTGACCCTGCACCCCAGGAGCAGAACTACCATTGGTGCAGCAGGTTCAGTTGCACCAGGGCCCAAGTGCTGGAGGGGCCCGTAGCAGCCAGACTATACATGCACATGTGCAGAATGTGTGCTTAAAAGGATAGTAAAGTCCAAATGAAACTTTCATGATTCAGATAGGGCATGTCATTTTAAACAACTTTCTAATTTACTTCTATCATCAAATTTGCTTTATTCTTAGTTGAAAGCTAAACCAAGGTAGGCTCATGTGCTAATTTTTAAGCCCTTGAATGCCGTCTTTTATCTGAATGCATTGGACAGTTTTTCACAGCTAGAGTGCGTTGCTTCATGAGTGCCATATAGATAACAGTGTGCTCACGCATGTGGAGTTATTTAAGAGTCAGCACTAATTGCCTGAAATGCAAGTCTGTCAAAAGATCTGAGATAAGGAGGCAGTCAGCAGAAACTTAGATACAAGGTAATCACAAAGGTAAAAAGTATATTTCTATAACTGTGTTGGTTATGCAAGACTGGGGAATGGTAAATAAAGGAATTATCTATCTTTTAAAACAATAACATTTTTGGTGTTTACTACCCTTTTAATGCAGGGGAGCCTTTAATTAGTGCAGGTTGTCTATCCCCAAAATCATTATACAGAGCAGCATATATATATATTGATATTGCTTACTACTGGGTGCTTTTACGGGGCCACAAAAAATATCTGCACCAGGGCCCTCTGTTGAGTAGGTCTGCTACTGCTACGCCCCTATGTGTTTAACCCCACAGCCTTAAACTTCCCTTTCAAGTTGGTATAATGTTCTTCCTTTCCTTACCACACTATTTTATTTTATTAAGCGACAGGGCAGGATAAAAAAAAAAGGTTTATGAGTGATCCATATGGACAGGAATTCAATTATATCAGTTTAGGATGGTATAACTTACATCTCAGTTATCTTGGTGAACCTTAGTAGCACTCACCAATAAAGATTTTCAAAACAGTTACAGCTAAGGAATGGCACAAAAGAATAAGTAGTCCCAATATTGCCACCATTCCCCCCAAAAAATGATCAAATACAGAGAAAATAACTTAATTTTCCAAATTTACTTCAGGAGCGGTATACACATCCAGTGATCCAGATAAAGTTTTAGACGTGTTTGAGGAGAACGCAATGCTGGTTAGTTTCTTTCTTTAACTCAGATCTTAAGGAAACAAAATATCTTCTTCAGCTACCCAAGAAGTAAACCAGACTCAAAAAAATAAGGAGAGAACTCCATAAAAAATGTGGAACTTTTACAAAGGAAAGTTAAAAGAACATGCACAAAGACACAGTTTAGCTCATTTAAAGAAGTTAAACTGGCCTTGTTGAATTAGCTTTAGGTGGTAGACTTGTGCAGCAGAGAAATTTTCGTTTGTCCGAAATTTTCGTTTCATCCGAAAGTTTTGTAACAAAAATTTGGGGAAATTTGTGTACCCAAATTTTCGTTGGCTGCAGTCAGTATTCATTTAGTTTAAAATTAAACTAACAAATACTGAATTTTGGGTTAACATATACATTTGTTTTCGCTACCAAAAGTTCACCTGTAGCTTTATACATACCTTTTGCATGCTGGAGAGCGCGCTAACCAGATCCTCTTCTTGCCAGAGCCACTGCCGCACTAACAACAGGCTTAATATGGGAAATATACCTCAAATTAATCAAATTAATCTGAGAACCCCTCTCAACGAAGAATTCATCTGCACATCTTCATTTTTCACCTTCCTCCACAGGAAAAGATAAGACGTATGACCATAGAGGTGGGAGGGGTTATATAGAGCTCTTGGGGTTTGGAAATCTTTGCTTCCTTCTAGTGGCAGGGAGAGTATATTCCCAAGATTAATGGATTCTGGACTCTTACCACCTTTATGCAAGAAAACCTCTGCCCAAGAAAACATTTTAAACACTTCCTGAAAGCTCCCTCCTGAAGAATAATATAAGCCACTACTCCGACATTGTCTGTCTGAAACGGGGGATGACTCCCTTTACAAAAGGGGCAAAGATTGAAGGGCTCTCAAAATAGCAGAGTTCTAGAACATTTATTGGTAACCTTGAACTCCTGAGGAAACCAAACCCCTTCTGCCCTCTGAGTCCCAAATGACCCCCTAAACTGAAAGACTTGCACTTGTAAAGATTACAGTCGAAATAAAACTAGCAAAAGAAACCCCTGCATAATAAGCTGATGATTTATCCAGAGACTGACTTGTTTTGAGATTTAAATAAATCTCTAAAATCAATCAAGTACAATCCTAGCACCTTAGTATACAAAGCTGAAGAGGCCTCATGTGAAAATGAGCAAACAGAATAGCATCCAATGCAGCCAATGTGACACCTAATACCTCCATGCAAAAAGCAACTGAAGGAAAAGAAAGAGACCGAAGGTTTTGACAAGCTGACACCAGCTTCAACCTTCTAAATCTGACTCATAAAAACTTAATCTATCTGGTCTCCAAGAAAAACAACCCTTGTCTGAGAAACCAGAGAAAAACTCTCTGAAAAACTGATTCTCCAAACATGTTGTTGAAAAAACCACAGACTGTAGATATGATATTCTACTAAATTATTATTATTATTATCAGGTATTTGTAGAGCGCCAACAGATTCCGCAGCGCTGTAAACATAGTCGGTGTACAAGATAGCTTTTGTAGGGGTCAAGTGGGTAGAGGGCTCTGCCGAGAGTTTCACTGTTGTAGTCGGTTTTTATGAAGTGATCTGTAAACAGCTGGGCCCATAGGCTTACAATCTAAGGGGTTCAAGGGGAAAGCAATGGCGTTAGGAAAGGTTAGTGTTGGTTGTATGCATTCCTGAATAGTAGAGTTTTTAGGGAGTGCTTGAAGCTGTTAAAACTAGGGGAGAGTCTTATGGAGCAAGGCAGGGAATTCCACAAGATGAGGGCCAGTCTGGAGAAGTCCTGTAAACGTGAATGTGAGGAAGTAACAAGAGAGGAGGAGAGGAGGAGATCCTGAGCTGATCGAAGGGGACGGGAGGGAGAGTATCTAGAGACAAGTTCTGAGATGTAGGGGGGAGCAGTGCAGTTGAGAGTTTTATATGTCAGGGACTGGATGTGAGGAGTGAAGGAAAGATCTGAGTCAAGTGTGACCCCAAGACATCGGGCAAGCGGGGTAGGGGTAATGATGGAATTATCAACAGTTATAGAAATTTTGGGGGTGGAGACATTGGAAGAAGGGGGAAAAATAAGGAGTTCAGTTTTGGAGAGATTTAGCTTAAGGTAGTGAGAGGACATCCAAGATGAGATGTGAGAAAGACAGTTAGTGACACGGGTTAGTAAGGAAGGAGGTAGGTCTGGTGCAGAGAGGTAGATTTGGGTGTCATCGGCATACAAATGGTATTGAAACCCATGGGATTTTATTAAGGAACCTAGTGATGACGTGTAGATTGAGAAGAGAAGGGGACCAAGGACAGAGCCTTGAGGTAACCCAACAGAAAGTGGTAACGGGGCAGAGGATGCTTCGGAGAAGGCTAAATGTACGGTTAGTCAGATAGGAAAAAAACCACAAGAGAGCTGTGTCACAGATGCCGAAGGATTGGAGGGTTTGGAGCAGAAGAGGGTGGTCAACAGTGTCAAACGCTGCAGACAGGTCAAGGAGGATAAGCAGAGAGAAGTGGCCTTTGAATTTTGCTGTAAGTAGGTCATTGGTAACCTTGACAATTGCTGTCTCTGTAGAATGATGGGAACGAAATCCAGATTGCAGTGGGTCAAGAAGAGAGTTTAGTGTAAGGAAATGGGATGGACGTGCATAAACTAGCTTTTCAAGGAGCTTCGAGGCAAGAGGGAGTAGGTGTAAATGTAAAGATATCATCCAGGTATGGAAACACCACAATACCCTGAATTCTGATTACAGATAAAAGGGTTCCCAGAACCTTAGATAATATCCTGGGAGCTGTAGCCAGGCCAAACAGACAAGCAACAAATTGATAGAGTTTGTCTAGAAAGACAAACTTAGAAACTGATAATGTTCCCTGAGAATTGGAACAGAAAGTAAAACATCCTTTAAATCTATAGATGATAAAAAATGACACAGCTGAAAGGTAGAAAAGTTTGAATAATTTTCATTCGGACAGAAGGAACTCTGAGAAACTTCTTCAGAGCCTTCAGATCCAAAAACTAGCATGACAATTGCATCCTTTTGTGAAGCAGTGAAGAGATTTGAATAAAATACCAACCCCTGTTCCAACAGAGGAACAAGAACAATCACTCTGATAAATACTAGATCTGGAACTGACTGAAAAAAGGCCTAAGCCTTTACAGATTTTTTTGGAACAGTAGAAAGAATAGACCTTCCTCTGGAAGACCGTATTTTGAAACCCTGAGAACCCAGTGATCCTGAACAGACAGAAACCAAGCAATCAACCAGAAGACGCAACCAGCCCCCTATCAGAGCCTCTGGAACATGGGCTGTACCTTTATTGGAATTGGATTGGAGGAGTAGACTTTTTAGGACTGCAAGATATGTTCCAGCTTGAACTAGGATTCCAGGCAGAACCGGAGGAACTTAGTTACTGACTGAAAAAAAAAAACAGAATTCTGTACCTTGTTCTGACAAAAAAGAGCAAAAATGATTAGAAGCTTTGGATTTACCAGTGGACTACTTGCCCTGAGGAAAAAAAGCTCCTACCAGACCTGACCCCACATACCATAGACTGTTCATTTAATGTGTTCCAGGTCTGTGATACCAAATATGCAGACCGTGAGTGAATGTATGTATGTGAAGTGGGACTATCAGATCAAGTTGGCTGTTCTCTGCCTCCACTGATTTTTGATCAGCCCCTGGCTAACCCTACCATGAAAGTCAGGAGGAACTTCCACGCTAAGCAGCATCTCCTAATGAATCTATTTTTCATATAAGGTTACCCTGTTTCTAGCCTGGTTTGGCCACCATACTCATATCACCAGAACTATAGTTAGTCAGGGTGGTGCCGAGGGCTTTGTCATTGCCTACTTTACTATATTTGTCACAACAGCAGCTGAGCCAGGAGTTATCTTTACAAGTCGGAAGACTAACTATAACACCCTTTTCAATGCACGGCTGTGCATAGTTGATTTGCGGCTATTGGTTACTATAAATGGCAGTTTTAGGAAGAGGGGTACACACGCTATGGACTGAACACCATAATTTTTTGCGCAGCTATGTGGTATTTTGCTTTCCATAGTTGGTGAAATGTTAAACCTTAACACCTCTATCTGTTTCTACTATGAGCTGACAATGGTAAATTGAGTCACTAACTACTAATAGAATTCTTTTATACATGGATTATTTATGTTTTATGGAACTATCTTATAACAGTTTACCCTTATGCAAATATTGATGAAAATGTTATGATTACTACCTCACTTAATAAACCCTGGTGCCTGCTGCTCTCAATTGCCAAGGGTTGACATGGGTTAATATTAGCTGTATAATTTTCTCCTCGGTTTGTGATTTTATGTTTTATATGCATGTGATACAATGGATGTCTAGATGTTTGCTGTTAACTATGTTTAAAGTTTGTATATGTATATGGGTACAGTCCTGATTACTTAGACACATATGCTTTGACCCTACGCCACTTATCTAATAAGGTGCAAAGATTAATATGCATAGCCTGTAACCAATTTCCTTGTTTTATGCTTTACCCTGAATAGAGGTATTATTGCCATTTCCAGGTATAAGGAACAAGTATGCAAGGAACAGGGTACTAGTGGCACGTAGGGTGCAGCAACACCTCCTTTGAGTATAAACGCCTGAGCCAATAGAGGATAACAACATTTTAATATTTTCCTTAATAAGTTGACGGTGGACAGCAGATATTCAGCCACGCTCTTTAAACAGTTGAGTCCCAGACACATTATGTACATATATGGCTTTACCTAAGTGTTAGGCCCATTGAGTCTATTATATTATCCTTCCTCCTGGTCATAGGCGTGTGTTTCTTTATTGCACATACCCGTCGCTGGACATAGGGCCCATGCCCAGATGATGGGGTTACTTTATGATAGTATAGACATGCTTCTGGCTGGTTCTGCGCCAAAGTAAATCTTACCACGTTCTATTGCTATGGAGGTGGGTAAAAATATGACAAGGCGAAATGAAGCAGGTATTGCTGAGGGTCAGGTGTTGCGGAGGGGAGGAGCTAGCAGGTGAAGGTGCGCTGCTGCTCCGTGTTGGCTCCAGCTAGAAGGGAACCATACCCTTCCCCCTCAAACGCTATAGCCATAGCCCAGAATTGGGGCTTGAATCCGGGACAACGGATTCACTGGATGGACAGTGGAAAAGAAAAAAAAAAACCTACGGTCATCTTACACCTGACAGCTAGCGGTGTATGCTCCGCTGGATATCGGGAGTTTGAACAGCCGGCTCCCTGTTACTAACAATCAAAGGATATATATAAAGCATCGGCTGAGAATACGGCAGCTTAGCAAGGTTACAGGTACGCCTAAGAAGCAGAAGTATTACAGGACGCCAAACATCAAAAGTGTTTTCCTAATTGAAGGACGGCTGATGTAGATACCGCTTGCCTACCTACCTGCTTGCCGCATCTGAATACTGTGGGCTTAGATAAAGAAAGGACTTACCTGCGAAAAACCCGCCTGGTTCTGGGTTGGAGCGGGTGCTTGGTGACCGGAGTACCGGGGTCTTCTGCCTTTCCCCTTCTGCTTGTTGTGGCCTCAGGTGAACGCGGAGTGTGTCGACCCCCGGCTGGAGGAAGGGAAGATAGCGGATTACGTCATCACTCACCGCCGCCTCTCTCGCTTCAGTCCGGTGAAGATCCCAGTGTGTGGCTTGCCTCGTCTGTTGTAGAGGGAGAGCTAGAAGTGGGCTCTCCGCTAACAAACAGGGATACCACGGTGAAGATCATGAGAGATACGGTAAGCCCACACTGTGGAGTTTAAGACTATTTCTTTTTCTTGTTGGCTGGACTTAGACGGGATAGTTGTACAGAACGAGTGCCCCATTTGTGTCTCCTGTCTCCCCCTGTATACTTAAATCTGAGATAAAGGAGGACTGCTAAGGGGAGAGACAGGGAGAGGAAAAGTGTGAGGAAGGTGGCTAAAAAGGAAATTAAAAAGGACTGATTTGAAATACACAGAACTTTGACTGGGATAACTTAAGAATCCGGATTTTTATATAGCTGACTGCTTTTGGGCAGAAAGTGTTTGCAAATATACTTTACTAAGGGCTGTGTTCACCATACTGGACAGGCTGAAAATGTAAAACAGAATCTTAGCAAACAGGGAGAAAATAATTTTTTTCATTTCTCCGTTTTTCTCTTTTCCTTTTTTTTTCTGATTTTGTGAGGAAACATTTGAAAACCCTTTTTTTTTTTCCTTCTCTGTGGTACTGTGACCTCTGTATGGTTTTGGAATGTTTTCTGATTTGGATGAGGTGTATTAGAAAAGGGGAATATATGATAAGTCAATGATAAGAGGGAAATTAGCTAGTCAGGACTGTTTGCTTAAGGTAAATTTAAGTTTCTCTGTCTGGCTAACAGAGGCTGGCCTTATTTTTTCACTGAATTATTATTAATAACGAATTCACTTCACTCTAATAAAAAAAAAAAAAAAAAAAAAAAAAAAAAAAAGGGGGCTACGGGGGGAGGGGGGAACACTTTTTCACTGTAGGAAGTTTTTTTTTTTTTCCTTTGATTTTTCACACCAGGAGCACTTCACTAGATTAGGCTTTTCTCTTGTTTTTTTCTTTGCACAAAATAACCCTTTTTTAGAGGGGAATAAGTGTTACATTCACATATATGGATAAATTTATGACACAGACAAAGAACAAATCTCCAGCAATGGCAGCCAGGAACAGGGAAAAAAAAAACAACAAAGGACAAAGTGAAACAATAGCTGAGATAAATAACGAGAGTTTTAACCAGATAGACACCCAGACATTGATTAAAAATATATCAGAGATCTTTATTCCCCAGTTTGACCAGGTCAGAGCAGAAATATCCGGATTAGCAACTGAAGTTAGGCAATTCTCTAGAAGGCTGTTTGAAGTAGAACAGAGGATCTCCAATATAGAAGATAACAGTACTATAAATGAGTCTAAAATAACTAAAATGGAAAAAAGCATAAGGGATTTACAGAATAAAACAGATGATTTAGAAAACAGGGCCAGACGAAATAATCTCAAAATAATAGGTCTTTCTGAAAAAACACAATACAAGGATTTAAATAAATTTGTATCTGTTATTTTACCGGAGATGTTGGGAATCCCTGTTAATGAATTACCTTTTCTAATTGAGAGAAGTCATAGGATAGGTCCATTAAAAGAAGATAGGAGTAATGATAGGCCGAGGCCCATAATCGCCAAATTCCTCAACTTCCAAGATAAACTAAAGTTGCTTCATTACTATAGGAAAAAAAGGGAAGTGATCATTGAAGAGAGAAAAATTTTAATTTTCCAAGATTATTCTGCAGAAGTTTCAAATAAACGCAGAGAGATGGCACCAATATGTACCCAACTAATAAATAAGGGAGTGAGCGCTACTTTAATTTATCCTGCTAAGATCCGTATCCAGGAGGCAAAGGGCATAAAAATACTTGAAAACACAAATGAAGCTGAATTATTTATGAAGGGTATAAAGTAAACTAAGGTGTACTGGTTATAAATGAGAATTCAGTTGTTAGGTTTGACTAAAAAGAATTTTGAAATCTCACGGATGTTTCCACTCGTCCGCGCACTATGTAGAATTTTAAATTTATGGGGGGTGGTGGGGGGGTTGTCTGTGTTTTTTTTTTTTTTTTTTTTGTTGGTTGCTTTTAAATCACCCTATCTCTTTTGTATATAAGCTATGCTAGGTTGTATTAAATTTACCTCGTGGAATGTAGGTGGAATTACCTCCCCCCTAAAAAGGAAAGCAATCCTTAAACAGCTTAAAATATTAGGAACTGATATAGCCCTACTACAGGAGACCCACTTAAACAAGAAAGAGTTGGAAAAATTGAAAACTAATTGGGTTGGCACAATGGTGGGTACCCCCTGTAAAAGTAGAAAACGAGGAGTAGCTATCCTAATAAAGAAAAACTTAGAATTTAAGATAAAAACTTGTTTTTTAGACCCAAATGAGAGATACATACTTTTAAAAATAGAAATGCTGGGGAAAATTATTACAATTTGCAATGTATATGGTCCAAATGAACATGCTCCTAAGTTCTGGGCAGATCTTCAGACACACACATTGGTTGAGGCAGAGGGTTTATTAATATTAGGGGGAGATTTTAACATGGTATGTCAAGTACCAATAGATAGGTTCAGAGAAGGGGAAAATATTAAAAAAAGTAAAAGGGATAATCTAGAATCCAGACTTCTTAAAAAACTCATGAGTAATCTGAATGTTAAAGATATATGGAGGGAAAATAATCCTGTGAGTAAAGATTATACATGTATGTCAAAAACACACAAGACCCTATCTAGAATAGATATGTTTCTGATTTCCGAAAAATTGTTTGATGTTGAGGTTGATACCACAATAAGAGACGTGACCCTATCAGATCATGCTCCTATAACACTAAATTTGAAGATAAAGATGTATAAGTCAATAATTAAAAAGTTCCGTTTCCCAACATATTTATTGGAGAACGTGAAGTTTAAAACATTCTTAGTGACAAAGTGGCAGGATTACGCGCTTAATAACTCTGAACATTCTAATAGACCTGAACTCTTCTGGGAAGCATCTAAAACTGTAATAAGAGGAGAAATCATAGCATACCTATGTATGATCAAAAAAAAAAAAAAAAACAGAGAGAAGGAAATTACTAGAAGGCTTACGCAAACATATAATAGAGTGATAAATGATTCTTCCGAATTCAACTGGAAGAAATATAGAGAGGCCAAAGAAGCAAGAGATGTATGGTTGTTAAATAACACCGCACAACAAGAGATTAAAGCTAGTTCAAAATATTTTAGATATGGGAACAAATCCGGAAAATTACTTGCGAAATTGGCTAATAAAGCTAGGGGTCATAACTTCATCTCTGTACTGAATAAAGAAGGAGTAAAATTGAACAAAACTGAGGAGATTATGAAAGCTTTAGAAGAATATTACCAAAAGGTATATAGTGCCGAAAATTTAAATCTTGCTAATAAGGAAAAATTCTGGTCTAATGTAAAACTCCCAAGGATAGATAAGGGTGAGGTGAATAAAATAATAGAACCTATTACAGAGAAAGAAATTGAAAAGGCGATAAAAAACCTTAAGAATAACAAGTCTCCTGGCCCAGATTTTCTGCCTAATGAGTATTATAAAATTCTCTCTGACCACATAATACCTAATCTTAAGTTTCTATTTAACTCTTATTTTTGCGATGGAAAAGATATGTCAAGTAGTTTTACATCTTCTTGGACTTCCTTAATATTAAAACCAAACAAAAAAAGTGATCAAATGGACTCATATAGACCCATATCTCTCCTAAATGTAGACTATAAGTTATTAACTGGTATAATGGCAGAGAGATTTCAAGTGATACTCAAACATATAATACATGGAGACCAAACTGGGTTTCTGAAAGGTAGAAATTCTGCATCTAATATTAGGAAAGTTTTTCTTGTTTTAGACCATTTTAAGAAGCAGTATGTTGGGAGGACACAAATTAAAGAACTTGATGCAGCGATTATTTCATTAGACGCCCATAAAGCCTTCGATTCCATAGAATGGAATCATTTATACACTTCTCTAAAGCAGTTTGGTTTCCATGAAAAGATAATTAGTCTGATTGAAAAACTTTACAATTTTCCTCGTACAGCACTATTAGTCAATGGTCAAATTTCAGGTGAAATAATTTTAAAGAGAGGTACTAGACAAGGGTGCCCTCTGTCACCCTTATTATTTGACATTGTTATAGAACCTTTAGCATGTGTCTTGAGAGAAAAGATAGAGGGAATTAAAATGACAAAATACGAATGCAAGATTGCCCTATATGCAGATGATTTGCTTCTATTTGTAAGTAACTTGGAAAAAAACATTCCTATAATAATGGAAGTAATAAATAATTTTAGTACGTTTTCTGGATATAAAATAAATACCAGTAAGTCAGAATTAATGATGATTAATGGGCAAACCGGAACAAAAACTAAGGAATATTTTAAAAATTCACCAGAAGGTATAAGATATTTAGGAATATACATATCTAGATCGGAAGACAGGTGGTATAGTATGAATTTTACTCCGTTATTTAAAAAAATAAGTGAAGACCTTAAATTCTGGTCAAAATTGCCTCTCTCTATCTTGGGAAGAATAAATTTATATAAAATGATATCCTTACCCAAAATACTCTATATCATGCAAAATATTCCAATACCAATTTCTAAAAAAGACTTAAAAAAATTGCAACTAGATATTCAAAAGTTTATTTGGAATGGAAAGAAATCTAGAATTTCAATGAAAAAAATATCTCTATCAAGGGAAAATGGGGGATTTGCCCTCCCGAATCTAGAATATTATAACTGGATAGTTTTGAGTAGGATAGTAGTAGAATGGTTTACTGAAGTAGCATATTACACAATACCTGAAATAGAATTAAATCTATTCTTTCCAATTAAAATGATAAACTTTTTGCATTTATCTAGAATGGAATTACCAAGCGAACTGAGAAGGTTAAAAACGTTATATTATCCTATCTGGGCGTGGCAAAAAATATGTGGAAAACTTAAGGTGACATTTAGAATATCCAAATATTTGGAAATTCTGAATAACCCGGCCTTTCCTGAAGGCATAAACTCTGCATTATTTAAAAATTGGGAAAGAAAAGGTCTTAAATATATACATCAAATTATAAATCTAGAAAGAAAATTTGTGAAGTCCTTTGAAATGTTAAAAGAAGAATTTGGCCTGATTAATAAAGATTTTTTTGCCTACCTACAAATTAAGCATTATACAGATAAATTAGTTAGAAACAATGGATACGAGTGGGATTGGGAGAGGTTAGAATCCTGGATAGGAATGGTTAAACACGGTATTTATTCTATATCACCATGGTATAAAATGTTATCAATACAAGAAGGAATGGCCAACTTAGAGTACATAGCTGGAAAATGGAGTCCCCATTTCCAGATAGATTCAGATTACCTAAAAAAATCAATACAGAGTGTAACTAAAATAACGGTATCCAAGACTTGGAGGGAGGCGCATATAAAACTACTCTACAAAACTTATTACACTCCCAAAAAAGGGTCAGAATGGGGTTATAAAGAGTTTGATAAGTGTCCCAAGTGTAAAATGAAAGCAGCAGACCTTATACATATGGTCTGGGAGTGTCCAATTATCAAACAATTTTGGAGAAAGATTGAATTTTGGCTATCTAAAGTTCTGGATAGGCAGATCTATTTTAATATAGAACAAATCATCTTCCTGATCTATGAAGATCAGATACAAGACACCAAATTGGGAAATATAGTGGTATTAACTGCTAGAAACATCATATTTAAAAATTGGAAAAATAAAAAAAAACTTAGCTTTGTAGAATGGAAGAACTTTTTAATGAAACAGATGATATTAGAACAATATGCAACACAAGCTTCTAAAGAAAATGAAGTAAAATTGTTTCTTATAAAATGGGGCCCCTTGATAAGATCTTTTGCTAGAACACAACAGGAGCAGATTCTATACCCATTTAGGGACATCACATTAGTTATTAATTGGATGGAAGATATGTTGCCTTAAGAAATAGGGTGATTTGATGTGGGTGTTTTTTTTTTTTTTTTCTCTCGGTTTTGTTTTATAGGTCAGTTGTTTTATTTGGGGCTATTAGAGAAATTAGGAAAATACCAGCCAAATCAACTTCAATATTTGATAAGTGGAACTAATATGGTTTGCTCTCATTGATTTCAATATACATAGCGTTAAGAGGATAATGATATGCCTTATCTGTGTTAATGTTTGACTATTTTTTACTTTGTTTTTGATTGACATGATGCAATGTTCAAACAAATTGTATAATGGATTTATATTTGATCTGCTTTTCTTTTGTTTTTTAATTAATTGTTGTTGAATGTACATGGTCTGGCTGGCACAAAATAAAGAGTATAAAAAAAAAAATATGACAAGGCATGCAAGGTCTATTGTACCTGAGTTACATAGTACCATATGCCTAGTCTTAAAGTGATAAGTGAGCCCAAATTGTCAGCTTTGCGGTATCCTGTAGTCATGCTAGTTGGTAACATCCCTTATTATTCTCATCACTCAGAGCATACCAATTTCCTAACATAATTTATGCTCCCCCCCCCCCCATACTCCCATCGGCTTATTAGTTAAGCATAAGAAAACGCATCATATAGAAACTCTATTTTATTGTCTCTATATCCCCCTTAAATCCCTCCCATGACAAAGACACTATTTTGAGGGCCCACATGTGACCCTAGCTTATTACAAGAGGGTAAAAGTTTGTGAGCGTCTTTATTATGAGTTAAAGGGGAAATATGATCATATTTGAAAAATGGATAAATAAGAGGTTTGCTTTTAATATTGTATGTTAATTACTTACAAGTGTTATTTACTGTTGTTATGTCTTGCTGAGATTCTATACTAATTTTCCAATTACGGTCTTACTTTTAATATATGTTGCAATTTTAATATATCAGAGAGACCTGTATAATATTGCCAACATTGGATTTGTAAGCGATATAACCTTGTTGTTCCTGTATATTGTATAACCTCAATAAAACATATTTTTTTTTTAAAAAGGCCCAAGAGGAAGCCACTGCTCTAGTGGAATGAGCTGTTATCCTGTCAGGAGGACAATGTCCCGCTTTCTTGTAAACTAAGCGGATGACACTCCTTAACCAAAAAGATAGGGAAGTCAAAGTAGCCTTCTGTCCCTTACACTTCCCCAAATAGACAACAAACAAAGAGGAAGATTGTCTAAACTCCTTAGTAGCCTGAAGATAGAACTTCAAGGCATGAACCACATCCAAATTGTGAAGTAAGCGTTCCTTCAATGAAGAAGGATTAGGACACAAGGAAGGAACCACAATCTCCTGATTGATGTTGCGATCTGACACAACCTTAAAAACTGCCTTATCTGCATGAAAAATCAGATAAGGGGGCTCACATTGCAAAGCAGAGATCTCAGAAACTCTGCGCGCAGAGGCAATAGCCAATAAAAAGAGAACCTTCCAAGATAACAATTTAATGTCAACGGAATGCAGAGGCTCAAACGGAACCTGTTGCAAAATCTGAAGAACAAGATTTAGACTCCAAGGAGGAGCCACAGATCTAAACACAGGTCTGATCCTAATCAGAGCCTTAGCAGAGGACTGCACATCTAGAAGCTCAGCCAGTCTCTTGTGCAAAAAAAACGACAGGGCCGAAATTTGTCCCCTCAGGCAACTAGCAGAAAGGCCCTTCTCCAGCCCATTCTGGAGAAAAGATAAGATCCTGGCAACCTTAACTCTGTGCCAGGAAAAAACATGCTCTTCACACCAGAATAAGTAGGTCCTCCACATCTTGTGGTAGATACGCAGAGTAACTGGTTTACGAGCTTGAATAAGAGTATCAAATATACTCTCAGAGAAACCTCTCTTGGCTAAGACTAAGTGTTCAATCTCCATGCAGTCAGCCTCAGAGAATCTAGATTTTGATGAACAAATGGACCTTGTATCAGCAGGTCTCTGCGACAAGGTAACTTCCACAGAGGAGATGAGGACATCCCCACTAGATCCACGAACCACGTCCTTTGCAGCCACGATAGAGCAATCAGGATTACTGATACCCTCTCCTGTTTGATGCAGGCCACCACTCGAGGAAGAAGCGGTAATGGAGGAAAAAGATATATGAGTTTGAACCTCCAGGGCACTGCTAGTGCATGTATTAGATCCGCTTGGGGATCCCTATACCTTTACCTGGGTAGCTTGGTATTGAGACGGGACGCCATGAGATCTATCTCGGGCGTCCCCCACTTGCTGCATATCTCTGCAAACACATCGGGTTGGAGAGACCATTCCCCTGGATTGCATGCTGAGAAAATCCGCTTACCAGTTATCCACACCCGGAATGGGGATCACTGATAGCGAACAGCTGTGGGCCTCAGCCCACTCCAGAATCTGAGATACTTCCTTCATCGCCAAGGAACTTCTCATTACCCCCCTGATGGTTGATGTAAGCCACCGAGGTTATATTGTCTGATTGGAATCTGATAAACTAAGACAAACCCAGAAGTGGCCAAGCCTTCAAGGCCTTGAAGATTGCATGTAGTTCCAAAATATTGATTGGGAGGGAGGACTACTGAGTCCTGACCCCTGTGCCTTCCTGGCATCCCAAACAGCTCCCCATCTGGATAGGCTTGCGTCCGTAGTCACAATCTCCCAGGATGGTCTTAAGAAGCATGTCCCTCGGGACAGATGATCTGGACAGAGCCACCAAGAGAGCAATTCTCTCAACCAGCTGTCTAATACAATCTGTTGAGACGGATCTGAATGATCACCATTCCACTGTGTCAGCATGCACAGTTGTAAAGGTCTGAGACGTGACCCTTGCAAAAGGAATGATGTCCATGCAGGACACCATGAGACCAATCAACTCCATACACTGAGCCACAGAGGGACTCAAGGAGGTCCGGTGAGCAAGACATGCCAAAGTTAGCTTGCAACGTCTCTGGTCTGTTAGAAATATCTTCACGATCCGATCCTGGATTGGGGGCCTCCCCTTCATGCCGATTTGTTTTTTGTGGGCTTCTACACCAGTAGGTAGCCGCTCCAGCAAACACGGCAACTGCAGCCGCCGGTTGAAACAAAAATCCCATATAGAAGACAAGGTAGTACACAAATGGCAACAGTAGCCACACGAGTACCTGTAAGAGGCGCCAAGTCACAAAAATATAAAGATAAAAAAGAAAAAAAAGGGTATAGTGTGTATACAGATAACAATCAAATATGGGGCAATCAAACAAATAAGTGTAAAAATGTACAATGTACTCCACTGGTCACAAGCTCAGATCCACAAAAGATGAGCCTCCAGGTCTAGGTAACCTATTAATCTGGAAAATATAAACCAGCATGTGGTGTATATGTAGAAATTACCTACAGTGTATAGGAGAACAGCCCCAACACATTAACTAATGGGCATACATACATATACCTATCTGTTCATGTGAATAGAAAGAACAAACAGATGGATCAAACAGATAGTCAAAATAATAATAATCAATATATGGTAGTCCTACTAATATGATTTTAAGTGGTCTCAACGGTACAGATCCAAAGCTGGAGGCAGCTCCTCTAGAGTGTCACGCAACAATACAGGATATGATGATCTATAACAAAGAAGATAGAGGGCGCCACATATTGCAGATCAGATAACACAGGAGATGACAGTAGATATTAAGAATCTTACTCACATGGTATAAAGCACTGATGTGCAATATAAGCAGTCCGGAACCAACCAGTCATCTGGTAGACTCAATGGAAATCCAACAAATGGAATCCTCGTCTCCCAAGGAGAGTCCAGAGATGCCAAGATTAAATGGAGGTCCGTTATACTCAATATTAGGGTGGTCAGCAGATGGAATCCTCATCCCACCAAGGAGAGTCCAGAGATCACAGGAGTAGATGGAAAGATAAAAGCTTCCCAAAAAAAGGTTAGGCAGCAAAATGAGAGTATAAAAATTTACGATATACAGGTATAGCCTGATGAAACAGTGCTGTGACACTGAGAAACGCGTTGCTGTTGTTTTTTTATATTTTCTTTTATTGAGGTTTCAAAAAAGCAAAACACAAAATGAAACTGAAGAACAGTATACATAAGTAGTCATTGGCAAAAATATAAAATATGTTACAATGTTAAATGTATACAGACATCTAGGATGAAGAACAAGCAGTTATGAGCAATTCAAACCTCTTTTTTCTATGGATGGTGAGTTATGAAAAGTAGGGTTGAATAAGAGAGTATAGTTGCGATGCATCTAATGGGATTTATGAAATAGATAATTATGGTACCAGATATAACTTAACAAATGGAATAAATAGTGTGGTAGAACTGGTAGAACTAGCATGGTAAAATAAGTAAATAGGAGTAAGCAGGGTATGACATAGACAAGATAAGTTGTGTAGTTAAATCTCCTAAATTAGGAGGTATATTATTATGGGGTGGGGGGGGGGAGGTGGGCATTTAAGTATGGGAGATATGATAAAAGAGGGAGGGATAAAATTAAAGACAGCCAATTCCACTGAAAAAATGAATCCACAACCCAAATCAAAAGTTTTAATCTTTATAATGAAAAAAAACTGAAATTATAAGCAGAAGAATCAAACTGAAACAGCTGCCTGAAGTACTTTTCTACCAAAAACTGCTTCTTAAGAAGAGAAAACATCAAAATGGTAGAATTTAGTAAAAGTATGCAAAGAAGACCAAGTTGCTGCTTTGCAAATCTGATCAACAGAAGCTTCATTCTTAAAAGCCCAGGAAGTAGAAACTGACCTAGTAGAATGAGCTGTAATCCTCTGAGGCGGGGATTTACCTGACTCCAAATAAGCATGATGAATTAAAAACTTTAACCAAGATGCCAAAGAAATGGCAGAAGCCTTCTGACCTTTCCTAGGACCAGAAAAGATAATAAATAGACTAGAAGTCTTTCTGAAAACTTTAGTAGCTTCAACATAGTATTTCAAAGCTCTTACCACATCCTAAGAATGTAAAGATCTCTCCAGAGAATTCTTAGGATTAGGACACAATGAAAGGACATCAATTTCTCTACTAATGTTGTTGGAATTCACAACTTTAGGTAAAAATTTAAATGAAGTCCGCAAAACCGCCTTATCCTGATGAAAAATAAGAAAAGGAGACTAACAAGAAAGAGCAGATAATTCAGAAACTCTTCTAGCAGAAGAGATGGCCAAAAGGAGCAATACTTTCCAACAAAGTAATTTAATGTCCAGAGAATGCATAGGCTCAAACGGAGGAGCCTGTAAAGCCCTCAAAACCAAATTAAGACTCCAAGGAAGAGAGATTGACTTAATAACAGGCTTGATACGAACCAAAGCCTGTACAAAACAATGAATATCAGGAATATTAGCAATTTTTCTGTGGAACAGAACAGAAAGAGCAGAGATTTGTCCTTTCAAGGAACTTGCAGACAAACCCTTATCCAAACCATCCTGTAGAAACTGTAAAATTCTAGGAATTCTAAAAGAATGCCAAGAGAATTTATGAGAAGAACACCATGAAATGTAAGTCTTCCAAACCCGGTAATAAATCTTTCTAGTTACTAAACACTAAGCGTTCAATCTCCATACCTTCAAATTTAATGATTTGAGATCCTAATGGAAAAATGGGCCTTGAGATAGAAGGTCTGACCTTAAAGGAAGTGGCCAAGGTTGGCAACGGGACATCCGAACAAGATCCGCATACCAAAACCTGTGTGGCCATGCTGGAGCCACCAGCAGTACAAATGAACGCTCCATTATGATTTTGGAAATCACTCTTGGAAGAAGAACTAGAGGCGGAAAGATATAAGCAGGTTGATAACTCCAAGGAAGTGTCAACGCATCCACTGATTCCACCTGAGGATCCCTGGACCTGAACAGATACCTAGGAAGTTTCCTCTTTAGATGAGAAGCCATCAGATCTATTTCTGGAAGCCCCCACATCTGAACAATCTGAAAAAACACATCTGGGTGAAGAGACCACTCTCCCGGATGTAAAGTCTGGCGACTGAGATAATCTGCTTCCCAATTGTCTATACCTGGGATATGGACCGCAGAAATTAGACAGGAGCTGGATTCCGCCCAAGCAAGTATCCGAGATACTTCTTTCATAGCTTGAGGACTGCAAGTCCCACCTTGATGCTTGACATATGCCACGGTTGTGACATTGTCTGTCTGAAAACAAATAAACGGTTCTCTCTTCAGAAGAGTCCAAAACTGAAGAGCTCTGAGAATCGCACAGAGTTCCAAAATATTGATTGGTAATCTCGCCTCTTGAGATTTCCAAACCCCTTGCTCTGTCAGAGATCCCCAAACAGCTCCCCAACCTGAAAGACTCGCATCTGTTGGACGAACAAAAGAGGCCCCTTGAACTAAATGATGGTGATCTAACCACCAAGTCAGAGATAGTCGAATATTGGGATTTAAGGATATTAATTGTGATATCTTTGTATAATCCCTGCACCATTGGCTCAGCATACAAAGCTGAAGAGGTCTCATGTGAAAACGAGCAAAGGGGATCGCGTCCGATGCTGCAGTCATGAGACCTAAAACCTCCATGCACATAGCTACTGAAGGGAATGATTGAAACTGAAGGTTCCGACAAGCTGAAACCAATTTCAGACGTCTTTTGTCTGTTAGAGACAAAGTCATGGATACTGAATCTATTTGGAATCCTAAAAAGGTTATCCTTGTCTGAGAAATCAAGGAACTTTTTGGTAAATTGATCCTCCAACCATGTCTTTGAAGAAACAACACTAGTTGATTCGTGTGAGATTCTGCAAAATGTAAAGACTGAGCAAGTACCAAGATATCATAAAAATAAGGAAACACCACAATACCCCGCACTCTGATTACAGAGAGTAGGGCACCGAGTACCTTTGAAAAGATTCTTGGAGCTGTTGCTAAGCCAAAAGGAAGAGCAACAAATTGGTAATGCTTGTCTAGAAAAGAGAATCTCAGGAACTGATAGTGATCTGGATGAATCGGAATATGAAGATATGCATCCTATAAGTCTATTGTGGACATATAATGCCCTTGCTGAACAAAAGGCAGAATAGTCCTTATAGTCACCATCTTGAACGTTGGTATTCTTACATAACGATTCAAAAATTTTAGATCCAGAACTGGTCTGAAAGAATTCTCCTTCTTTGAAACAATGAACAGATTTGAATAAAACCCCAGACCCCGTTCCTGAAAAGGAACTGGCACAATTACCCCAGATAACTCCAGGTCTGAAACACACTTCAGCAAAGGCTGAGCGTTTACTGGGTTCACTGGAATGCGTGAGAGAAAGAAACTTCTCACAGGCGGTCTTACTTTGAAACCTATTCTGTACCCTTGAGAAATAATGTTCTGAATCCAATGATTTTGGATTGAATTGATCCAAACATCCTTGTAAAATCTTAGTCTGCCCCCTACCAGCTGCGCTGGAATGAGGGCCGCACCTTCATACGGACTTGTGAGCTGATTTTGATTTTTTTAAATGGCTTGGATTTATTCCAGACTGGAGAAGGCTTCCAATTGGAAACCGTTCCTTTAGGGGAAAGGTCAGGTTTCAATTCCTTATTCTGAAGAAAGGAACGAAAACGGTTAGCAGCCCTGAATTTACCCTTAGATTTTTTTATCCTGAGGCAAAAAAGCTCCCTTCCCCCAGTGACAGTTGAAATAATAGAATCCAACTGAGAACCAAATAATTTATTACCTTGGAAAGAGAGAGATAGCAACGTGGATTTAGAAGTCATATCAGCATTCCAAGATTTAAGCCATAAAGCTCTTCTAGCTAAAATAGCTAAAGACATATATCTGACATCAATTCTAATGATATCAAAAATGGCATCACAAATGAAATTATTAGCATGTTGAATTAGCTTAACAATGCTATGCACATTATGATCTAGTACTTGTTGCGCTAAAGTTTCCAACCAAAAAGTTGAAGCAGCAGCAAAATCAGCCAAAGAAATAGCAGGCCTAAGAAGATGACCTGAACATAAATAAGCCTTCCTTAGATAAGATTCAAGCTTCCTATCTAAAGGATCTTTAAAAGAAGTACTATCTGCCGTAGGAATAGTAGTACGCTTTGCAAGAGTAGAGATTGCCCCATCAACTTTGGAGATCTTTTCCCAAAACTCCAATCTATCAGTCGGCAAAGGATACAGTTTCTTAAACCTTGAAGAAGGAGTAAATGAAGTACCCAGTCTATTCCATTCCCTAGAAATTACATCTGAAATAGCATCAGGAACTGGAAAAACCTCTGGAATAACTACATGAGGTTTAAAAACCGAATTTAAACGTTTACTGGTTTTAATATCAAGAGGACTAGTCTCCTCCATATCTAATGCAATCAACACCTCTTTTAATAAGGATCGAATATACTCCATTTTAAATAAGTATGAAGATTTGTCAGTGTCAATATCTGAGGCAGAATCTTCTGAACCAGATAGATCCTCATCAGAGATAGATAAATCAGAATGTTGTCGGTCATATAAAAATTCATCAATTTTATGAGAAGTTTTAAAAGACCTTTTACGTTTATTAAAAGGTGATATGACAGACAAAGCCTTCTGAATAGAATTAGAAACAAATTCTCTCACATTAACAGGAATATCCTGAGCATTAGATGTTGAAGGAATAACAACAGGTAATGGATTACTACTAATGGAAATATTTTCTGCATGTAAAAGTTTGTTATGACAATTATCACAAACTACAGCCGGAGGAACAGTTACCACAAGTTTACAACAAATGCACTTAGCTTTGGTAGAACCGACATCAGGCAGCAGGATTTCAATAGTGGATTCTGAAACAGGATCAGATTGAGACATCTTGCACTATGTAAGAGAAAAAATAACATATAAAGCAAAATTATCAATTTCCTTATATGACAGTTTCAGGAATGGGAAAAAATGCAAACAGAATAAGCCTCTGGAAACCAGAAGCAAAAATACATGAAGACTTAAATAATGTCAGAAAGTCTGGCGCCAAGTATGACGCCCATAACTGACAAAATATTTTTTGGCGCCAAAAACGTCTGCAACAAACACGAGCGTCATAGATGACGCAACCACGTGAAAATTCTCGGCGCCAACTAAGACGATGGAAATAACGAAAATACGTCAACATACATAATTCTCGTGCCAAAAAAGTCTTGCGCCAAGAATGACGCAATAAATTATAGCATTTTGCGCACCCGTGAGCCTAACAACCCGCAATTTAGAAAAAAGAAAATTTGAAAAATTTCAGGTAAGAAATAGTTTTTTTTAAATGTGCATTTCCCAAAATGAAACTGACAGTCTGCAAAAAGGAAATATACTGATAAACCTGAATCATGGCAAATATAAGTACAAACAATATATTTAGAACTTTACATTTAAAGTGCCAAACCATAGCGAGTGTTAATAAAGGAAAACATACTTACCAAAAGACACTCATCTACATAAAGTAGATAGCCAAACCAGTACTGAAGTGAGAATCAGCAGAGGTAATGGTATATAAGAGTATATCGTCGATCTGATAAGGGAGGTAGGAGATGAATCTCTACGACCGATAACAGAGAACCTATTTAATAGATCCCCGTTAGGATGACCATTGCATTCAATAGGTAATACTCCATTCACATCCCTCTGTCATTCACTGCACTCTGAGAGGAACCGGGCTCCAGCATGCTGAGAAGCGCATATCAATGTAGAAATCTAGCAGAAACTTACTTCACCACCTCCATAGGAGGCAAAGTTTGTAAAAACTGAATTGTGGGTGTGGTGGGGGTTTATTTATAGGCATTTTGAGGTTTGGGAAACTTTGCCCCTCCTGGTAGGAATGTATATCCCATACGTCACTAGCTCATGGACTCTTGCCAATTACATGAAAGAAATATTATGCACAATGCATTATTAATAAAAAGTTGTTACAAATAAAATTACACACAAGCAAACAGGTTAAAATAAAATGGAGAAAATAACAGACCTAATACTTTCCTAGCTTATAAGTCTGCCCCATGGAGATGGGCAAGAGAAGATGGTCACTCACGCTGTAGCAGCCTCCCATGTAGAATGAAAAATCTTATTGTTAAAACACAAGATTCTTATACATATTTTCCAGAGATCAAGCTGCCTGACCACACGACCCTGGACAGGGGCTAAGAAACCCCTGATCTTTTATGACCTTCAATAAACTATAAGTAATAGGTTTTATCAGCAGTTGCTGTCTTCTCTATGTTCCTTTGAGCAAATGCAAAGGCATATTGCAGGTGCTTCCTTAAGTTCTCCACATATTGATGTGTAGTAGCGGCATTTATTAAGTTCTAGTCTGATGTACGGTATAGTAGCTGTTGAGGTAGAACCATTCTTCTACAAGTCATCAATTTAAAATGTGACATCTTAGTAGCACTACTTGGAGTTGCTCTTAATGCCATTAGGATGTCGCGGCTACTATAATAAATGTATTAACCCCTAAACCTAAGTCTAACCCTAACCCTAACACCCCCCTAACATAAATATAATTTAAATAAAACGAAATAATATTCCTATAATTAAATAAATTAATCCTATTTAAAACTAAATACTTACCTAGAAAATAATCCCTAATATAGCTACAATATAACTAATAGTTACATTGTAACTATTTTAGGATTTATATTTATTTTACAGGCAACTTTGTATTTAAAATAATAATAAAATAATAAAGCCCCCCAAAATAAAAAAAATGCCCTACCCTATTCTAAATTACAAAGTAATTAGCTCTTTTACCAGCCCTTAAAATGGCTTTTTGCGGGGCATTGCCCCAAAGTAATCAGCTCTTTTACCTGTAAAAAAAATACACCCCCCCAACATTAAAACCCACCACCCACATACCCCTACTCTAACCCACCCAATCCCCCCTTAAAAAACCTAACACTAACCCCCTGAAGATCTCCCTACCTTGAGCCGTCTTCACCCAGCCGAGCCGAATTCTTCATCCAATCTAGGCGATGTGGTCCTCCATCCGGGCAAAGTCTTGATCCAAGCAGCAAAGAAGAGGTCCTCCATCCGGGCGATGTCTTCCTCCAAGCGGCATCTTCTATCTTCTTTCTTCTGCCTCCATCTTCAGACCGCCGACGCGGAACATCCACCATCCCCGACGGACTAATGACGAATGACGGCTCCTTTAAGGGACGTCATCCAAGATGGCGTCCCTCGAATTCCGATTGGCTGATAGGATTCTATCAGCCAATCGGAATTAAGGTACGAAAAATCTGATTGGCTGATTCAATCAGCAAATCGGATTGAGCTCGCATTCTATTGGCTGATTGGAACAGCCAATAGAATGCGAGCTCAATCCGATTGGCTGATTGGATCAGCTAATCGGATTGAACTTCAATCTGATTGGCTGATTGAATCAGCCAATCAGATTTTTCCTACCTTAATTCCGATTGGCTGATTGAATCCTATCAGCCAATCGGAATTTGAGGGATGCCATCTTGGATTACGTCCCTTAAAGGAGTCGTTAGTCCGTCGGGGAAGGTGGATGTTCTGCGTCGGCGGTCTGAAGATGGAGCCGGAAGAAAGAAGATACCACTTGGAGGAAGACATCGCCCGGATGGAGGACCTCTTCGTTGCCGCTTGGATCAAGACTTCGCCCGGATGAAGGACCACATCACCCGGATTGGATGAAGAATTCGGCTCAGCTGAGTGAAGACGACTCAAGGTAGGGAGATCTTCAGGGGGTTAGTGTTAGGTTTTTTTAAGGGTGGATTGGGTGGGTTAGAGTAGGGGTATGTGGGTGGTGGGTTTTAATGTTGGGGGGGTTGTATTTTTTTTTTACAGGTAAAAGAGCTGATTACTTTGGGGCAATGCCCCACAAAAAGCCCTTTTAAGGGCTGGTAAAAGAGCTGATTACTTTGTAATTTAGAATAGGGTAGGGCATTTTTTTATTTTGGGGGGCTTTATTATTTTATTAGGGGGCTTAGATTAGGTGTAATTAGTTTAAACTTCTTGTAATATTTTTTTATCTTCTGTAATTTAGTGTTTGTTTTTTTGTATTATAGATTAGTTTATGTAATTAAATGTAATTGTATTTAATTGTAGTTAATTTATTCAATTAATTTAATGATAGTGTAGTGTTAGGTTTAATTGTAACTTAGGTTAGGATTTATTTTACAGGTAATTTTGTAATTATTTTAACTAGGTAGCTATTAAATAGTTAATAACTATTTAATAGCTATTGTACCTAGTTAAAATAAATACAAAGTTGCCTGTAAAATAAATATAAATCCTAAAATAGATACAATGTAACTATTAGTTATATTGTAGCTATCTTATGGTTTATTTTATAGGTAAGTATTTATTTTTAAATAGTATTAATTTATTTAATTATAGGAATATTATTTCGGTTTAGTTAAAGTATATTTATGTTAGGGGGTGTTAGGGTTAGACTTAGGTTTAGGGGTTAATACATTTATTATAGTAGCGGCGACATTGCGGGCGGGAGATTAGGGGTTAATAATTGTAGGTAGGTGGCGGCGATGTTAGGGAGGGCAGATTAGGGGTTAATACAATTTATTATAGTGTTTGCGAGGCGGGAGTGCGGCGGTTTAGGGGTTAATACATTTATTATAGTGGCGGCGAGGTCCGGTTGGCAGATTAGAGGTTAATAATTGTAGTTAGGTAGCTGCGACATTGGGGGGGTCAGATTAGGGGTTAATAAATATAATATAGGTGTTGGCGGTGTTAGGGGCAGCAGATTAGGGGTTCATAGCTATAATGTAGGTTGCGGCGGTGTCCGGAGCGGCAGATTAGGGGTTAATAGTATAATGCAGGTGTCAGTGATAGCGGGGGCGGCAGATTAGGGGTAAATAAGTGTAAGGTTAGGGGTGTTTAGACTCGGGGTTCATGTTAGGGTGTTAGGTGCAGATTTAGAGAGTGTTTCCCCATAGGAAACAATGGGGCTGCGTTAGGAGCTGAACGCTGCTTTTTTGCAGGTGTTAGTTTTTTTTTTCAGCCAGCTCAGCCCCATTGTTTCCTATGGGGATATCGTGCACAAGCACGTTTTTCCAGCTTACCGCTACCGTAGGCAACGCTGGTATTGAGGGTTGAAGTGGAGCTAAATAATGCTCAACGCTCCATTTTCTGAGCTAAACGCAGCCACTCAGACAACTCTAAATACCAGCGTTGTCTTAAGGGTACGCTGGAACAAAAAGCAGCGTTAGCACCGCGGGTCTTTACCGACAAAACTCTAAATCTAGGCGCTAGTATTTTCCACATTTTGGTCATCACTTCGCTAGTGAAGTGGGTCCCCCGATCGGATTCGATTCGCTGGGGTAAACCAAATTTGGAAAACACGTTGTTGATGAGTAATGATGCACATGTTTCAGTGCTATTAGGTGCACTGATGCACTCTACCCATTTAGTGAACAGGCATATTACTGTTTGCATGTATCTGTTACCTCTAGATGACCTAGTTACTGGACCAATAAAATCTATTTGTATAACTGACTATGGCATTTACCATCCCCCTTTTCTGCAATGGCGCTCTATGCGTTGGTGCAGTGGGTTGGAACTGTGGACAGATTAAACAACCTTGACAGTAGGTTTAAACATCCTTCAACATATGCAGACAAAAGGCGTAGTCACACAATATTTCATATGTTAATCTGGTACCACGATGGCCAGATGTGGGAGCATCATGGGCATGTTGAATCATGAAACCTCTGAACTTTGTAGGTACCACCCATTGTTGGATGCCAGTTTTGGAGGTTCTAATTAACAAACCATCCTGTAATTTGAATTGTGCTTTGGATTTCCTTAAGATTCTAAGATCTTCCTTGCCAATACCGTCCTCTTGAGATGGGGTGGTTTTCAGGATCTTCTATGTGTTTATAGAAGATACCTATAATGCGGTCTTCCTTTTGACTTTCCAATTTCTGACCTCAGACTTGCAATACAAAGAATGTATCCAACCATGGTATTAAGCATGCTCAAATATATAATATTAAATAGATTGCATACTTATTATATATATATATATATATATATATATATAATCTACTGACATTCACAGATACCCTGACAAAACCATGTAACCGAAATGTAGGTTCCTATACATAAGATCGGAGAACACACATGTAACGGACATTAGTACAGATATATGGAGCCCCTGATCAAAGAAGGGGAGCCCCTGTACAAGGTAGAATAACATAGAAAACATTATTATGTTATATTTTATATCACATTTACAACAGAAAAAGGTCAATAATAAAAATAACTGCAGCAAATAGGGATATTCCTAAAAATTATAATAATCCCTCAAAACATATAGTAATATGCCCAGTAGAGAATAGATAATATAAGCAGACATAAGGCTTATAACCACATTCAATATATACCTCTACTGTAGAAAGAAACAAAGAGATTAAAGAAATACAATTTAATAATCCCTAACAACATACATTAATATATGCTGCAAACAAAAAAGAAATAAAAAGAATAAAACTTCTCTAGGAAGATAGGGGAAAAACATTACATTGCTAATAACCCCTAATAGCCAAACTCAGAGTTTATGAGAATCAGAAGCATCATCTTATCTGTAGCTAGTTCTAAAAAGCATTCATATATAACCAAAAGTTTAGAACATTACTTTATCACTGCCCAGACTGCACTTAAATTAACATCAGTCTTGATTATGCAGATACTTATAATATATAATAAAAACAAAGTGGAACATGCAGTTACAAACAACTGCCACCAGATTGCGGTAAATACTAAGATAATTCTTTTTTCAAGAGAACACCGTAAAAAAAAAGTGCAGTTATAATGGATTATTATAAAAACCTTACAGATCCCATGATCCATAAAAAAAAAAAAAAAAAAAAAAATACTGCAGAGTTGGCTTTGCGGTAACAACTGAGTACATGTTGTGCACATATTAAAACACATTTACCCAAATATATTACACAATAACTGAATTGTCAGTCTTCATATTTTTACACACAAAGAGAAGGATAAAATGACAGTTAAATCTGCAACCTGCAGATCCCTTCATTAAAAAAACAGAGGATTGCATGGATAAAGCACACCAATCTCTTATTATAAAACATTTCCTCCATATAAGGAGTATGAATATTATAAAGACATCTCAGTCACAGTTTAGCTGTGTCATTTAAGACACTGATAGCCTGAAAAAATTTAACGAGTTGCCAATAAAAGGCTAATCTGTGTGAGACTTCTACCTGGCAGTATCGCACTGGAATCAAAGCAGTCAGATTGCCGTGACTGCACCAGAGTGAGGAGAAAATAAAGTCACTGAAGAATGCAGTAATGATAAGTCGTCATACTGCCATGATAGCGCCACACAGGGAAGAGGAAACCTGCAAACATACTATGTTGGATATCGCCTGACTTACTGATATCCTGTTCAGACACAATGCCCCTAAGCTGACACAAACACTCCCGGTCACTAGAGAGGAGCTTTCTGTGTAGTAAGCAGTAAAAAGGGCTGAGCATATACGCTGCTATCCCTGTTTACAGTAATTGTCTGTGCCATGGCTCTCAAGCGCTCAAATTAAATGTGCCAACAGCCCGATCCCTCAATAAAATATAACTTATGTACACCAATTTCATAAGAAAAACAAAATTTATGCTTACCTGATAAATTTATTTATTTCCGGACATGGACGTCATTCCAATTACTAGTGGGGAATATCACTCCTGGCCAGCATGAGGAGGCAAAGAGCATTACAGCAAAGCTGTTAAGTGTCAATCCCCTACCCATAATCACCAGTCATTTGACCGAAGGGAAATGGAAAAAGGAATAACACAAAGGTGTAGAGGTGCCTGAGGTTTAGTCTAAAATAACTGTCTAACTAAGGTTGGGGTCGTGGTAAGCATAAATTCCGTTTTCTTTCCTAAGACATGGAGAGTCCACGACGTCATTCCAATTACTAGTGGGAACCAATACCAAAGCTAGAGGACACAGAATGAATAGGGAGGGAGAACAAGACAGGCAGACCTAAACAGAAGGCACCACCGCTTGAAGAACCTTTCTCCCAAAAGAGGCCTCGGCCGAGGCAAAAGTATCAAATTTGGAAAATTTGGAATAAGTATGCAGAGAGGACCAAGTTGCAGCCTTGCAAATCTGTTTCCCAGAAGCTTCATTTTTGAAAGCCCAAGAAGAGGAGACAGCCCTAGTGCAATGAGCTGTAATTCTCTCAGGGGGCTGCTGACCAGCAGTCTCGTAAGTAAAACGAATTATACTTCTTAACCAGAGGGAAATAGAAGTAGCAGTAGCGTTCTGACCCTTACGCTTTCCTGAGAAACAAACAAGACAGAAGACTGGTGAAAATCCTTAGTCGCCTGTAGGTAGAATTTTAGAGCACGCACAACATCCAATTTGTGCAACAGACGTTCCTTGTCAGAAGAAGGATTGAGACAGAGAGAAGGAACAACAATTTCCTGATTAATATTTCTGTCTGAAATCACAATAGGGAGAAACCCCAATTTAGTATGAAGAAACGCCTTATCCGCATGAAAGATAAGGTAAGGCGAATCACACTGCAAAGTCGAGAGTTCCAAAACTCTTTGAGCAGAGATAGCAATAGGAAACAAAACCTTCCAAGATAGCAACTTAATATCTATTGAATGCATTGGCTCAAAAGAAGCCTGCTGCAAAATTTTAAGAACAATGTTAAGGCTCCAAGGAGGAGCAACAGGTATAAACACAGGCCTGATTCTGACCAGGGCCTGACAAACAGATTGAACATCTGGCATATCCATCAGATGTTTGTGTAACAAAATAGATAATGCAGAAATCTGACCTTTCAGAGCACTGACTGACAACCCTTTCTCCAGACCTTCCTGGAGGAAGGACAAAATTCTAAGAACCCTGACCCTACTCCAAGAGAAGCCCTTCGACTCACACCAATAAAGGTATTTACGCCATACCTTATGGTAAATTTTATGAGTAACAGGCTTACAAGCCTGCAGCATGGTTTTAATGACCGATTTAGAAAACCCATGGTTAGCCAGAACTAAGCGTTCAATCTCCAAGCAGTCAGCTTCATAGAAACGAGATTTGGATGGACGAATGGACCCTGAGTTAGAAGGTCCTTCGTCAGAGGAAACCACCAAGGTGGCAGAGATGACATTTTCACTAGGTCTGCATACCAGATCCAGCAAGGCCATGCAGGAGCTATTAGAAATACCAATGATCTCTCCTGTTTGATATGAGCAATGACTCGTGGAAGGAGCGCAAACGGAGGAAACAGATATGCTAGACCGAAAACCCAAAGAACCGCCAGAGCATCTATCAGAGTGGCCTGTGGATGTCTTGACCTAGAACCGTACCTTGGAAGCTTGGCGTTCTGCCAAGACGTCATCAGATCCAACTTTGGCATCCCCCACTTGAGAGTTAACCTAGAGAACACCTCTGGATGGAGAGCCCACTCCCCGGTATTGAAATGTCTGTCTGCTCAGGAAATCTGCCTCCCAGTTGTCCACTCCTGGAATGTGGATGGCAGATACAGAACAATTTTGAGCTTCCACCCACAGAATAATCTGTGCCACCTCCTTCATGACTCCAAGTTCCTCCCTGGTGGTTGATGTAAGCCACTAAGGTGATGTCCGATTGGAACCTGATAAACCGAGCTAAGGACAATTGAGGCCAAGCCATCAGAGCATTGTAAATCACTTTCAACTCCAAGATGTTTATTGGGAGAACAGACTCCTCCCGAGTCCATAGTCCCTGCATCTTTAATGAATCCAAGATTGCTCCCTAGCCTAGCAGGCTGGCGTCCATGGTCACAATAACCCAGGAAGATCTCCAGAAGCATGTGCCTTGAGACAGGTGGTCCTGAGAAAGTCACCACGGGAGAGAGTCTCTTGTCGACTGGTCTAGATCCATCCTCTGAGACAGATCCGAATGGTCTCAGTTCCATTGTCTGAGCATGCATAATTGCAGAGCTCTCAAATGGAATCAAGCAAAGGGAATGATGTCCATGGAAGCAACCATCAGACCAAATACCTCCATACATTGAGCCACTGAAGGCCGAACAGTAGACTGTACAGAGAGGCAAGAGGAAAGAATGTTGGATTTTCTGACCTCCGTCAGAATTTTTTCATAGATAGGGAATCTATGATGGTCCCTAAGAAAACCACCCTTGTAGCTGGAACAAGGGATCTCTTCTCCAGATTCACTTTCCATCCGTGGGAACGTAGAAAAGACAACAAGGTCTCTGTATGAGAGTTTTCTTGTTGAAAAGATGGCGCCTGAACCAATATGTCATCCAGGTAGGGTGCCACTGCAATACCCCCAAAACCTAACCACTGCCAAGAGAGCCCCCAGAACCTTTGAGAAAATTCTGGGAGCTGTGGCAAGGCCAAACTGAAGAGCCACAAACTGAACGTGCTTGTCTAGAAAAGCAAATCTTAGGAATTTGTGATAAACCCTGTAGATGGGAACATGAAGATACACGTCCTTCAGGTCTATGGTCATCATGAACTGACCCTCTTGGACCAAAGGAAGAATGGAATGAATGGTTTCCATTTTGAAGGACGGTACCCTGAGAAATTTGTTGAGTCACTTCAGATCTAAAATGGGTCAAAAAGTTCCCTCTTTTTTGGGAACCACAACCAGATACCCTGATCCCTTAGAGGAACTCAAACAATGACTCCCAGGGAGAAAAGATCCTGAACGCAGTTCAAGAATGTCTCACTTTTTACCTGGTCTGCAGATAATCTTGAGAGGTGGAATCTGCCCCTGGGAGGGCAAGATTTGAATTCTATTTTGTAACCCTAAGATACTATATCCACAGCCCAAGGATCCGGGACATTTCATATCCACGCTTGACAAAACAGGGAAAGTCTGTCCCCCACTTGATCCGATCCTGGACCGGGGCAGACCCTTCATGCTGACTTAGACTCAGCTGAGGGTTTCTAAGATTGGTTCCCCTTGTTCCAAGACTGATTGGGTTTCCAAAGAAGACTTGGATTGCTCCTGCTTGGAAGAAGGAGAGGAAGACTTTTGACCTTTGAAGTTAAGAAAGGAAGGAAAATTACTTTGACGTCCTCTAGGTCTGTTCTTCTTGTCTTGTGGTAGAAAAGAACCTTTCTCAACTGTAATATCAGAAATTATTTCTGCCAGACCAGGTCCAAACAAGGTTTTACCCTTGTAAGGAAGCACCAAAAGCTTGGACTTGTAGGTAACATCAGCTCATCAAGATTTTAACCACAAAGCCCTGCGGGCTAAGACAGTGAAGCCAGACATCTTGACTCCCAGTCTAATAATTTGCATATTAGCATCAGAAATAAAGAAATTGGCTATTTTGATAGCCTTAACCATATCTTGGATCTCCTCTAACGTAGTCTCTACTAAAATTGATTCAGACAAGGCACTGCACCAATAAGATGCAGCACTTGCAATGGTGGCAATGCAAACTGCAGGTTGCCATTGAAGACCTTGATGAACATATATCCTTTTCAAATAAGCCTCCAGCTTCTTGCCCATGGGATCCTTAAAGGAGCAGCTATCCTCTATAGGAATCGTAGTTCTCTTAGCCAGAGTAGAAATAGCCCCTTCTACCTTAGGCACTGTGCGCCATGAATCTGTAATTGAGTCAGCAACAGGAAACATCTTTTTAAAGAAGGAAGAAGGGGAAAATGTATCCCTGGCTTCTTTCATTCTTGTGAAATAATCTCTGTCACATGGCCTGAACAGGAAACACTTCCACAGAGGAAGGAACATCATAGTATTTGTTAAGTTTACTAGATTGTTTAGGGTTGACCGTGAAAGAAGAGTCGGAGTCATCCAAAGTAGCCAATACCTCCTTTAACAGAACACAAAGGTGTTTAAGCTTAAACCTGAAGTTTACTTCTTCAACTTTAGACAAAGGATTTACACTGTCAGAATCTGAAATTTCACCCTCAGAAGCTACCGAGGTAGCCTCCTCATCAGAGTTATGAGGGAGGGCAACCTGCATAGCAGCAGATGGGACAGACACCTTACTATCTGAAAAATGTTTAATTTCCCTCTTGCATTTCCCCAATGCAGGAAAAGCAGATAATGCAGCATATACCGCAGAAGAAATCTGTGCAGCAAAATCTACAGGCAAATATATGCCTCCAGGAGGCTGAGAGGAACCGCAGGGCACTATATGTGAAGCCATTGAGGCTTGGGACATCTGAGGAGAAAGCTGTGGCATTGCATGAACAGCATCATCCTGAGAGACATTGGGCTCAGAGGGCAACAATTTATCTTTACATTCAAGAGTTCTAGCTAAGCATGCAGCACAGAATTGCATAGGCAAAACAATTTGTGCCTCAAGGCATAATAAGCATTTATCAAAAGACATAGAGTCTTGATCCATGTCCATAATACCAGTAAAAAAATAGAAAAAAATCCCCAAAATTAATTGTGAAATTTTATTATTTTAAATTGCTACTGTCACTTTAAGAAATTGTTAATACCTCAGAGTGTCAGAACATCTGATTTGTTTTAGTTTTAGTCGACTGAATCTCCAGTAGATTTTAGTCAACAAAATCTCCAGTAGATTTTAGTCAACTAAAATCTTAGGGGTTTAGTTAAAGTGTAATGCATTATTTAAGCATTTCTCTATAATTTGCAAACTGATTATATACTCCAGGAGTAAACATAACACCTGTTATTATTTATGGTATTAAGGTTTAAACATGCAATACAGACACAGATTTAGCTGTTGTGATGTATAACATCTTTATTAAACTTAAAATTAAATAAAACCAAGTTTCATAAACAAACAGAAGTGCTACTTTAAAATATAAAAAAACAAAACTGTAAACTGTATTGGCTGTATTGCACATATTACCCAATATAAAAACTTTAACAGTTCTCTGTTAATAATTAAAACAAGTATCAAGTAACTCAACAAAAAGTTTCTGCAGCTAGCACAGGCACAGCATAACTTAAACCCATACTCGTGGGTTATGCTTATTTCTATAGGAAGAATCAATTGAGTGTTCACAGATACGAAAAATTTTGGCAACGATATTAGCACTGTTCTAGAACTTCCAAATGCATTATATACTCCTGGAGTAAAGGTTTATTAACCTGTTTTTATTTATGGTATTAAGGTTTGAACATGCAATTCAGATTTAACTGGTGTGGTATATAACATGTCTATATTTATCTTAAAATTTAATAAAATTAAGTTTTGTAAATTTTACAAAAGAGCAGTAATTAGATATGGATTGATTACAACACCTTGCATAAAATGTATTTGTCAGCAAATTTTGATTTAGTTTTAGTCATAGTCTTTTGACTAAAATGTCATTTCGATTTAGTTTTAGTCATAATCTTTTGACTAAAATGCCATTTTAGTTTTAGTCATATTTTAGTCATCAGAATTTCTTTAGTTTTACACTCATTTTAGTCGACAAAATTAACACTGCTTTTAGCCACATCCGACTGCTGAAAGGGACCTGAAGATATAAGAAAACCAACCCTGGTTTTCTATCAAGGGGTAGTATAAATGTTGGAAGGTAAGCTAGGACTACCTCGCCGTCTTCCAACTGCTAAAAGCCCCCATTTACTCTTACTAAAGAAGATTACATGGACACATCAGGGAAAAGTACCCATTAAAGGATTAAAAACTTGATTTTCTTCAGACACCATCTTCACACACCACCTACGATGTACACAGGCAAATAATGACTGGGGATTATAAGAGGTGGGAGGATACTTAAAGCTTTTCTGGGGTGTTTTTTGTCTCCACCTATGGCCAGGAGTTGAATTCCCACTAGTAATTGAATGGATTTGTTGTATCTCCATGCCATTGGAAAGAAATGGGTGGGTCTCCATGCCACCATGATATAAATTAATTTATCAGGTAAGTTCTTACATAAATTATGTTTTCTTTCATATAGGTGGCAAGAGTCGACGAGCTAGTTACTGATGGGATATAATAACCAAGATGTGGAAGTCCATGAGTAACTATAGAGGGAGGGATAAAATAAAAACAGCTATTTCCGCTGAGAAATGTAATACAAAAAAAGAATTAAGTTTTATTAAAAACTCAAACAACTTAAATCATAGGCACTAGAATCAAACAGACAGCTGCCTGAAGAACCTTTCTACCAAAAGCTGTTTCAAAAGCAAAAACATCAAAAACATAATTTATGTAAGAACTTACCTGATAAATGAATTTCTTTCATAGTGGCAATAGTCCATGAGCTAGTGACATATGGGATATAAATTCTTACCAGGAGGGGGCAAATTTTCCCAAACCTCAAAATGCCTATAAATACACCTCCCATCTCACTCATACCTTAGTTAACATGTAGCCAAGAAGTGAGATGTAAAAGAAGGAGTAAAAAGCATACAAAAAGAGGAACTTGAAAAAAAAAGTGCTTTATACAAAAAATCATAACCACAAAAAATAGGGTGGGTTTCATGGACTCTTGCCAATATGAAAGAAATGGATTTATCAGGTAAGTTCTTACATAAATTGTTTTCTTTTATGTAAGTGGCAAGAATCCATGAGCTAGTGACGTATGGGATATAATAACCCAAGATGTGGAAATCAACAAGTCACTAGAGAGGGAGGGATAAAATAACAGCTAAATCCACTGAGAAATTAAATCCAGAAAAATAATTAAGTTTTCTTAAAAATTAAAAAAAAAACTCAAATCAAAGGCACTAGAATCAAACCGAGACAACTGCCTGAAAAACCTTTCTACCAAAGGCTGCTTCCAAAGAAGCAAACACATCAAAGTGGTAAAATTTAGTAAAAGTATGCAAAGAAGACCAAGTTGCTGCTTTGCAAATTAGATCAACTGAAGCTTCATTCTTGAAAGCTCAAGAAATGGCAACTGATCTAGTAGAATTAGCTGTAATTCTCTGAGGTGGAGACTACCCCGTCTCCAAATAAGCTTTGTGAATCAAAAGTTTCATCCAAGATGCCAGAGGCTTTCTGACTTTTCCTGGAGCCAGAAAAAATAACAAATAGACTAGAAGTCTTTCTGAAATCTTTAGTAGCCTCAAAATAATATTTCAAAGCAATTACCATATCTAAAGAATGTAAAGACCTTTTTAAAGAGTATGTTTAGGATTAGGACACAAGGAAGTAACAAAAATGTCCCTTTAGAATTCACAACTTTAGCCAAAAATATAAATGAAGTCTGCAAAACAGCTTTATCTTGATGGAAAATCAGATAAGGAGACTCACAAGAGAGAGCAGACAATTCAGAAGCTGTTCTAGCAGAAGAGATAGCCAAAAGAAATAACACTTTCCAATAAAGAAATTTAATATTCAGAGAATGCATAGGCTTAAAAGGAGGAGCCTGTAAAATCTTCAAAACCACATTGAGACTCCAAGAAGGGGAAATAGATTTAATAACAGGTTTGATACGAATCAAAGCCTGAACAAAACAGTGAATATCAGGAAGTTTAGCAATCTTTCTATGAAATAAGACAGAAAGAGCAGAAATTTGTCCTTTCAAAGTATTTGCAGACAAACCCTTATCCAAACCATCCTGAAGAAATAGTAAAATCCTAGGAATTCTGAAAGAATGCCAAGAATAATTTTGAGTGGAACACCATGAAATATAGCTTTTCCAAAACTTATGATAAATCTTACTTGAATCAGACTTACACGCCTGTATCATAGTGTTAATTACTGAGTCAGAGAAACGTTCAATTTCCATGCCTTCAAATTTAGAGATTTGAGATTCTGATGGAAAACTGGGCCTTGAGACATAAGGGCTGGTCTTATAGAAAGTGACCTGGCACCTGGACATTTGGACAAGGTCTGCATACCAGAACCTGTGAGACAATGCTGGTGCTATCAGAAACACATAAGATTGTTCCATTATGATCTTTGAGATCACTCCCAAAGGTGAAAAAATTTAAGCAGGTTGGTAAAACCATGGAACTGCTAGAGCATTCATCATTTCCGCTTGAGGATCCCTGGACCTGGAGAGGTATCTGTGAAGTTTCTTGTTTAGACGAGATGCCATCAGATCTATGTCTGAAGGACCCCACATCTGCACAATCTGATAGAACACATCTGGATGGAGAGACTACTCCCCGGATGTAGAATCTGACGGCGGAGATGATCCGCTTCTAAATTGTCTACACCTAGAATATGAATCGCAGTGATTAGACAGGAATTGGACTCCGCCCAAGAAAGTATTAGAGATACTTCTTTTATTGCTAGGGGACTGCGAGTCCTCCCTTGATGATTGACATATGCCACTGTTGTGACATTGTCTATTTGAAACCGAATAAAAGATTCTCTCTTAATAGAGACCAAGCCTGAAGAGCTCTGAAAATAGCACGGAGTTCTAAGATATAGATTGGTAACCTCTCGAGGATTCCAAACTCCTTGTGCTGTCAGAGACCCCCAAACAGCTCCCCAACCTGAGATACGTGCATCTGTTATGATCACAGTCCAGGTAGGACAAGCAAAGGAGGCCCTTTAAACAATAAGGTGATGGTATTACCACCAAGTCAGAGAGAGTGGAGAGTTGGGATTTATGTATATCAGTTGTGATAACTGAGTAAAATCCCTGCCCCATTGGTGCCACATGCAAAACCGTAGAGGTCTCATATGAAAACAAGCAAAAAGGATTGCGTCCGATACTGCAATCATGAGACCTAAAACTTCAAGCACATAGCCACTGAAGCGAATGATAAGAAACTGAAACCAATCTCAAACATCTCTTTTCTGTTAGGGATAGAGTCATGGACACTGAATCTATCTGGAAATCTATTGAGCTAGTACCAAGATATCGTCCAAATATGGAAACACTGCAATACCCTGCTCTCTAATTACAGATAGAAGGGCACCTAAAACTATTAAGTAAATTCTTGGCGCTGTTGCAAGGCCAAACGGAAGAGCGACAAATTGGTAATGTTTGTTTATAAAAGGAAATTTATACTTACCCGATAAATTAATTTCTTCTATGATACGACGAGTTCACGGATTTCATCCTTACTTGTGGGATATTATCCTCCTGCTAACAGGAAGTGGCAAAGAGCACCACAGCAGAGCTGTATATATAGCTCCTCCCTTCCCCTCCACCCCCAGTCATTCGACCGAAGGTTTTAGGAAGAGAAAGGAAAAGCTAAAAGGTGCAGAGGTGACTGAAGTTGTAAATAATAAAAAACTATAATCTGTCTTAAATTGACAGGGAGGGCCGTGGACTCGTCGTATCGTAGAAGAAATCAATTTATCAGGTAAGCATATATTTCCTTTTCTTCTACAAGATACGACGAGTCCACGGATTTCATCCTTACTTGTGGGATACAATACCAAAGCAACAGGACACGGATGAAAGGGAGGGACAAGACAGAGACCTAAACAGAAGGCACCACTGCTTGAAGAACTTTTCTCCCAAAAACAGCCTTACAAATCTGTTCAACAGATGCATCGTTTTTAAAGGCCCATGTGGAAGCCACAGCCCTAGTAGAATGTGTCGTAATTCTTTCAGGAGGCTGCTGTCCAGCAGTCTCATATGCCAGGTGGATGATACTTCTCAGCCAAAAAGAAAGAGAGGTAGCCATAGCTTTCTGACCCCTACGCTTTCCAGAATAAACAATGAATAATGAAGATGATTGACGGAAATCCTTAGTTGCCTGTAAGTCAAACTTTAAGGCACGGACCACGTCCAGATTATGTAACAGACACTCCTTCTTAGAAGAAGGATTCGGACACAAGGAAGGAACAACAATTTCCTGATTAATATTCTTATTGGAAACAACCTTAGGAAGAAAACCAGGTTTAGTACGTAAAACCACCTTATCAGAATGAAATATGAGATAAGTCGAATCACACTAACACTGAAAGCTCAGAAACTCTACGAGCAGAAGAAATAGCAACCAAAAACAGAACTTTCCAAGATAATAATTTAATATCTATGGAATGCATAGGTTCAAACGGAACCCCTTGAAGAACTCGAAGAACTACATTTAAACTCCAGGGAGGAGTAATTGGTCTAAATACAGGCTTAATTCTAGAGAGAGCCTGACAAAAACACTGAACATCTGGCACATCTGCCAAACATTTGTGAAACAAAATTGACAACGCAGAAATTTGTCCCTTTAAGGAACTTGCTGATAACCCTTTCTCCAATCCTTTTTGGAGAAAAGACAGAATCCTAGGAATCCTAACTTTACTCCATGAGTAACCCTTGGATTCACACCAATAAAGATATTTACGCCATGTCTTATGATAGATTTTTATAGTGACAGGCTTTCTAGCCTGAATCAAAGTACTGATAACTGAATCAGAGAATCCTCACTTTGATAAAATCAAGCGTTCAATCTCCATGCAGTCAGCTGCAGAGAAATTAGATTTGGATGTTGGAAAGGACCTTGAATGAGAAGGTCCTGCCTCAAAGGAAGTTTCCACGGTGGCAGAGAGGACATGTCCACTAGATCTGCATACCAAGTCCTGTGTGGCCACACAGGCGCTATCAGGATCACTGACGCGCTATCCTGTTTGATTCGAGCAATCACGCATGGAAGGAGAGGAAACGGTGGAAACACATAAGCTAGGCTGAACAACCAAGGCACTGTCAAGGCATCTATCAGTTCGGCCTGAGGATCCCTCGACCTGGATCCATATCTTGTAAGCTTGGCATTCTGTCGAGATGCCATCAGATCCAATTTTGGTCTGCCCCATTGGAGAGTCAATGAAGCAAATACCTCCGGGTGGTGTTCACACTCCCCTGGATGAAAAGTCTGTCGACTTAGAAAATCCGCTTCCCAGTTCTCTACTCCTGGGATGTAGATTGCTGACAGATGAAAAGAGTGGGCCTCCGCCCAACGGATTATCTTGGATACCTCTCTCATCGCTATGGAACTCCTTGTTCCCCCCTGATGATTGATATAGGCCACAGTCGTGATGTTGTCCGACTGGAATCTGATTAATTTGGCCGAAGCCAACTGAGGCCATGCCTGAAGCGCATTGAATATTGCTCTCAGTTTCAGAATATTGATTGGAAGTAGAGACTCCACCTGAGTCCAAACACCCTGAGCCTTCAGGGAATTCCAGACTGCACCCCAGCCCAAAAGGCTGGCGTCTGTTGTCACTATCACCCATGAGGGTCTGCGGAAACAAGTCCCCTGGGACAGATGATCCAGCGACAACCACCAAAGAAGAGAGTCTCTGGTTTCTTGATCTAGATTTATCTGAGATCATCAATCCGCATAATCCCCATTCCACTGTCCGAGCATGCACAGCTGCAGCGGTCTGAGAAGAAAGCAAGCAAAGGAATGATGTCCATTGCTGCTATCATTAATCCAATTACCTCCATACACTGAGTCATTGATGGCCGAGGAATGGACTGAAGTGCTCGGCAAGTATTTAGAATCTTTGATTTTATGACCTCCGTCAGAAATATTTTCATGGCTACCGAGTCTATCAGAGTTCCCAAGAAAGGAACCCTTGTCTGTGTAACAAGTGAACTTTTCTCTATGTTCACCTTCCAACAGTGAGTTCTCAGACAACACTGTGTCCGTGTGAGATTTTGTCAGTTGATATGTTGACGCCTGGATCAGAATATCGTCCAGATAAGGCACCACTGCTATGCCTCCCGGTCTGAGAACCGCCAAAAGAGACTCTAGAACCTTTGTGAAGATTCTGGGTGCTGTGGCCAACCCGAAGGGAAGAGCCATGAACTGATAATGTTTGTCTAGGAAGGCAAATCTTAGAAACTGATGATGATTCTTGTGGATAGGAATATGAAGGTAAGCATCCTTCAAGTCCACGGTAGTCATATATTGACCCTCCTGGATCATTGGTATAATTGTTCGTATAGTCTCCATCTTGAACGATGTAACTCTTACAAATTTGTTTAGACACTTGAGGTCTAAGATGGGTCTGAAAGTTCCCTCTTTTTTGGGAACCACAAATAGATTTGAGTAAAACCCCTGTCCCTGTTCCGATTTTGGAAAGGGACAAATTACTCCCATGGTAAAAAGGTCTTTTATACAGCGTAAGAACGCCTCTCTTTTTATCTGGTCTGCAGATAATCTTGAAAGATGAAATCTCCCTCTTGGGAGAAAATCCTTGAATTCCAATTGATAACCGTGGGTCATTATTTCTAGTGCCCAGGGGTCCTGAACATCCCTTGCCCAAGCCTGGGTAAAGAAAGAAAGTCTGCCCCCTACTAGATCCGGTCCTGGATAGGGGGCCACCCCTTCATGCTGTCTTTGTAGCAGCGGGCTTCTTGGATTGTTTACCTTTATTCCAATTCTGGTTGGGTCTCCAGACTGACTTAGATTGGGTAAAATTCCCTTCCTGCTTTGTGGAATAAGAGGAAGTAGAAGGTCCTCCCTTAAAATTCTGAAAGGAACGAAAATTATTCTGTTTACCCCTCATCTTAACAGACTTATCCTGAGGTAGGGCATGGCCTTTACCTCCTGTAATGTCAGAAATTATTTCTTTCAATTCAGGCCCGAAAAGGGTCTTACCTTTAAAGGGAATAGCTAAAAGCTTAGTTTTTGATGACACATCAGCAGACCAAGATTTGAGCCACAACGCTCTACGTGCTAGAATAGCAAATCCTGCATTTTTCGCCGCTAATTTAGCAATTTGAAAAGCGGCATCAGTAATAAAAGAATTAGCTAGCTTAAGAGCCTTAATTATATCCAAAATGTCATCTAACGGAGTCTCAACTTTCAGAGGCTCTTCCAGAGCCTCAAACCTAAAAGCTGCTGCAGTAGTTACTGTAACAATGCAAGCTGTAGGTTGTAAAAGAAAACCCTGATTAATAAATAATTTCTTTATTAGACCCTCTAATTCTTTATCCATAGGGTCTTTGAAAGCACAACTGTCCTCAATGGGTATAGTTGTACGCTTGGCCAGGGTAGATATAGCTCTCTCTACCTTAGGGACCGTTTGCCACGAGTCCCGAATGGTGTCTGATATGGGAAACATTTTCTTAAAATTAGGAGGGGGAGAAAACGGTATACCTGGTCTATCCCATTCCTTCTTTATAATTTCCGAAATCCTTTTAGGAACCGGAAAAACATCAGTGTAAGTAGGCACCTCCAGATATTTGTCCATCTTACACAATTTCTCTGGTGGTATCACAATAGGGTCACAATCATCCAGAGTCACGAAAACCTCCCGAAGTAACAGGCGGAGGTGTTCAAGCTTAAATTTAAAGGATGTAACATCAGAATCTGTCTGAGGTAACACATTTCCTGAGTCTTTAAGGAATAAAAACAATTTTTCCAAAACTGCTTAAATAACGTTAATTTGTCTCAAAAATTAACTTAAACTCGTTGGTTTATCCAAAAATTACTGCAGCCCAGTAGTAAAGGGAGAAATAAGGCTCTAAAGTAACTTAGATCAGAAAAATGTCAGTTTACACACAAAAATAGCCCCTGCACCTCGCCACAGCTCTGCTGTGGCGCCTACCTGCCCCCAGGGTACTTCGAAATGACTTGCCAACACTCCGGACCAGAGATACACTGTCCAGGAGCAACCGGAGTTACTGCTTGCTGCTTCTTACTCAGAAGGAAACGCGCATATGAGCGCGTAAAAACAAGCCCTGCCCCTTATGGCCGATGCTGGAGTAGGCCCAAAAACAACCACATGGTGAAGCGGTTTTACACACAAGCTAAGTGGAACAATATACACCCCAAACACATCTCAGCAAGTCATACTGGATATCTGCAAAAAATAAAAAACGCTATCAACCATTTTTCCTTTTTGCCTCTCCCATAGTGTCATATAACCCTTATAATGTCAACTTAGAAAAATAGAAAACTAGGGACTCCAGTAACACCCCTCTGTATAACAGGTCTACTGCTTACCCCATTCCCTTACAGGGAAATCAATGCCACCCAGTTCTGATATATCAAGTCTCCTCAGAAATAAAGGTCTGCACATACCTTAATGCTGCTTGTAGCATGAAACCGGTCTCCACACTGAAGATGTCTCTTGTGTTACCTTCAGAAGTCTTGTGGGAACCAGCGTGGATCTTAGTTACAGCTGCTAAGATCATCAACCTCAGGGCAGAAATCTTCTTCCATAACCCCCTGAAGAAAATAGTACACACCGGTACCATTTAAAATAAAAAAACTTCTTGATTGAAGAAACTAAAACACCTCACTTTACCATGTCTTCCTAGTATAACACAGACAAAGAGAATGACTGGGGGTGGAGGGGAAGGGAGGAGCTATATATACAGCTCTGCTGTGGTGCTCTTTGCCACTTCCTGTTAGCAGGAGGATAATATCCCACAAGTAAGGATGAAATCCGTGGACTCGTCGTATCTTGTAGAAGAAAAGAGAATTTCAGAAAACGATAGTGATCTGGATGAATCGGATTGTGAAGATAAGTGTCCTGTAAGTCTATTGTGGACATGAAATGACCTTGCTAAACAAAAGGCAGAACAGTCCTTAGTCACCATCTTGAAAGTTGGGACTCTTGCAAAAACCATTTAAAGTTTTTAGATCCAAAATAGGTCTGAAAAATGTTTCTTCATAGAAACAAAGAATAGATTTGAATAAAAACCCCAATCCTTGTTCCTGCTGTGGAACTGAGAAAAATTACCCCTGAAAGTTCTAGATCTGAAACACATTTCAGAAAGACTTGAGCTTTTACTGGGTTTTTTGTTACATGGGTAAGAAAGAATCTTCCCAAAGGAAGTCTTATTTTGAATCCTATTTAACACCCCTAAGAAATTATGGTCGGAGTCTGTCCAAACTCTTTGAAATAGCTTTAGTCTGCCCCCTACCATAAGAACTGGCTTGATGGCTGCACCTTCATATAGGTTTAGGGGCAGGATTTGGTTTCTTATAAGGCTTGTATTTATTCCAATTCGGAGATGGTCTCCAATTAGAGCCAGAGGCCTTAGGGTAAGGAGTGGTTTTCTGTTCTCTATTCTGATGAAAGGAATGAAAACGATTGGGAGCTTTAAATTTACCCTTAGATTTCTTGTCTTGGCGCAGAAAAACTCCCTTACCCCCAGTAACATTGGAGATAATAGAACAAAAAAAAGATTTTTACCTAGAAAAGAGAGAGATAATAATCTAGTTATATACACCATGTCAGCATTCCAAGATTTAAGCCATAAAGCTCCTCTAGTTAGAATGGCTAAAGACATGGCTTTGACATTGATCTTCCTAACATCAAATATAGCATCACAAATAAAATTATTTGCATGTTGAAGTAAAACAATAAATGTTAGATAATTCAGAATCTGAAGACAACTGCTGTGATAAACTGTCCAACCAAAATGTAGAAGCAGCAGCAACATCAACCATAGATATAACAGGTCTAAGAATATAGCCAGAATGTAAATATGCCCTTCTTGAATAAGATTCAAATTACCTATCTAAAGGAAGTATAATGTGTATGTGGGAAATGTAACATCTATAAAAAACCCATACATAGAATTAATACAGTCTTATGTCAGCTAAGCTGGCAATATAGATTATTGGGTAATATAACCCAGCAGCAATAATATATGATGGGGGGTGCTTACTATCCAGGTAATAACTAAGGTAGCAAGTAGAGAAAATAGGATAGTTCCAGAGAACTCAAATAAAGCTATAATGAAAGTGTACGACAGAAGAGGCTGTCCAAGACGAGTTTGTTATTAAAACTTAACATTTAATGAATATAAATAAGAGATAGAAGGAACTACCAGTGTAGGTGTGTATAAAACTTAGAACTAGAGGTTAGTAATGTGAAGATACCATTACAAAAAGTGTGTACATAGTAGGACAATAATATGGAATATTTGGAATAAACAAAGAAGGTCTTAAAATTTAACTTTTATTAGATATTTTAAAATAATAAACCCAAATAAAAACACAAAACTAACATGTGCTAGCGCAAAATAGAAAATATCAAAATGTCAATCTAAGTAGGTTGACTAGGGATGCTATAACTGGTAATACACCGGTGGGCTAGGATAAATATAATGTATAAAGTAGAACTGTGATGGTGGGTGCCATTCTTATCTGTTCCTAGTCTCAGACAGGGATGCCAATAGGCTATACATATATACCTATGCTTATTATCAGGTAATATTTGCCTCTAGTTTCAGTGAAGTAGAGTGTAATGGCGGTGGTTTATACACATTCAATTTTCTTGGAATCAAGGTTAGATTGGTGTCAATGCCCTTAAAAGGTTAAATGGTAATTCACTAGTCTCAATAATACTGCCTATAACAAGTAAAAGATCGTTGAGTGAGCAGTATATCGGTTATATAGGGCGTGGCAATGCCACCAACATTAGATAAGGCATAAACCTGAGAAAGAGATATATAGTCAGAGGTATAATTCTATATAATACTAGTACAGACACTGACTATTTGGGGTTAATGCCACCAGCATTATGGTGTTAGGTACAATCTCGATGTCAAAGGTTGCTCTATGGATATCAGACTACTCGTCACAGGAATGTTATGTATATATATATATATGTTTATAGTAAGGCAATGTATTGCCCGGTTTTTAGAATTGAATATAATAGCGGTAATTTACATTTCAGTTCTTATTACATCACATTAATGTCAATGACTTACTGTTTTAGATGGTAAGATATCTTATAACCATAATAAGTGCTGAAAATAAAACGGCAATTCACTTGTGTCAAAAGGCACAGTCCGTTATAGGTTACGGATCGTTGAATAAACAAAATATCGGTTATATTTGGCAGGGCTATGCCACTATTTTTATATTAAACACAGAGCTAGAGGAAATATAGTATGTCGTATGATCCTGTCTAATTTAAATACAAGTACTGTTATATACATTGTGGCTATACCACCAACATAATATGCTAGTACAATATTACCATTATTACTATATTGGTAAGATATCTCTTTTCAATTTTAAGTTCAGAAAATAAAACGGCAATTAACTAGTGTCAAGAGGCACTGTCCGTTATAAGTTGCGGATCGTTAAATAAGCAAAATATCAGTTATATATGGCAAAGCTATGCCACCATCTTTATATTAGACACAGAACTAAACGAAGTATAGTATGCAGTATGATCCTGTCTAATATAATTAAGAGCACTGTTATATATATTTTGTGGTATAGCCACAAAATATATATAACAGTGCTCTTATTTATATTAGACAGGATCATACTACATACTATACTTAAAGTGTGTAATCTTTATTACGGGAATCAACACGAAAAAGGCAGATATGGTGATTAGCGATACTACTACAAATTAAACTATAAGAGACAATATTATATATCAAAAAGTGAAGGTGTGTGTGTGTGTTCACAAATGAATCCTCCAAAACATATGACTTGTAATAAATGTATAAACCCTCCAATGGCCTCAATAGGCTAGCTCAGTCATTTCACTGAATGTCAACATAGGCTGCTGCACTTAGTAAGACTATACGCTACTGGGTGAGAGGACCTCCCGCTACACTTGCAGTGCAAAAGAGAGCTATGCTCCCTACCTAACTCACCCCAATTCAGCGTGTCTGCAGTGCGAGCCTCTTCAACGGGCGTCCAACTCCTTGACGTTTCTCGAGCGGTTCCTTGGCGCTTCTCTGATGACGTCACTTGTGGATCGCCTGAAGCCTACGAGGATACAGTGGAGGTACTGGCAACATACCAATCCAGTCCTGGATTAAACTTGGATCTGCTGAGAAGGTAACAAATGCATAACGAAGGAAAGAGTCGATCCAGTTCCAGGATAAAAAACGAACTTTATTCCAATTTGGTAGATTTAAAACACAGATACGGGAAGCACCTTTGCAATGTCAGTTGCAGCAGGCAGAGCACCGGCTTACGCGTTTCGGCTTAGTGAGCCGTAATCATAGCCTAATGTGCTATTGCCTTTCTCACATTATAAAGGCACAAGACATACTTCTATTGGCTAATCTTTTAAAATCAATTAAATAATCAATTGTCTGCTGCAACATTTAACCATTTACCAGCTACAAATATATTTAAACACCAACAAATAAACAATTACCTTTTGAAATTTATAATTGTGTTATTCAATTTAAGAAAAATTGTATACTTTTTTTTTTATGTTATTTGATTAACAATAAATAAACCTTTAAAGGGTCATAATGCTATAAACATCCCTATGGGTAAGAACATTATTTTTCTCAAACTTAGTTGTGCTACTGTTTGATAACAATAATCTATTGTTGTGTGGCACATTTTCATATATTGGATGTATTGAACCTGAATTGCAGCCATTAATATTAATCCATTTGTAATTAGTTTTTAATCTTGCTGATATTAAAGCCACATATTATTCTTGCTCAAAATTGACTATTACTTAAGTCTGGCCTATTGCTTACATTAATTGAAGCTGAATTTTTGAGCTCATATATATCACTAGACCTAAAAGTGATTAGTTACAAAAGCATCACTAGTTATTATTTCCAATTTAATCAGAAAATATTGGACTGTTTTGATCTCATCAGTTTAAAGATAGTTTCTCATTTGTACTAAACATGGATAGAAAGATAGGTATGTTATTATTAGTGAAAAATGAGATTAAGGGACCCTAATGTAAAGATGTTATATTTACTCCCAAAAATTTATCATATCATATTTTGAGTTCAATCCCTTAGGCACCCTCGTCTCCAACTGGAAAATCCAATAGATTTCCTGCTTGGCCAGGAGTTGATCCAAATCTCCTCCTCTTGTTGGCAATACCACTTTTTCTATTACACACCATTGGAAGGTGTTAAACATACCCTCATGTTTAATTGAAAAGTGCTGTACTAAGGGGGTGGTGGATTTACCCACATTTATTGTGGAAAGGTGTTCCCTGATCCTGCTACGCATGTCTCTTGAGGTTAACCCTACATATTGTAGGTGGCACTGTGTGCATGAGATAAGGTAAATCACGTAATTAGACTTACAGTTTACACATGACTTGATCTTAAATTCTTTGCCGTTAGCATATGACGTGAAATTTTGTGTAATCTTTACATACTCACATGGTTTACAGTGTTTACTGCCACATTTATATGTGCCCAGATGTGTGAGCCAAGAGCTCGTAGTGTTTGTAGGCTTACGTAGTTGTGTTGGTGATAGAATGTTGCCTAGTGTGGTACTCTTCTTATAGGAACACCTAACACCCTTATCGACCAAATTCTCCAATCTGTCGTCTGCTTTTAACATTGTGAAATGTTTCTTTACTATGTTGCAGACCGACTGGTATTGGGCACTAAATTGTGTTACAAAGTAAACACCTTCGAATTTCTTTTTTGTAGACTTGTGTTTTTTAGACAACAGATTTTCTCTCGAAATAGAGCTGACCATATTTCTTGCTTTTATGATATCCCTTGCTGGATACTTTCTCTCTCTAAGCCTCTTACTCAAATCTTGGGCTTCCACCTCAAACTCACTTTCATTTGAGCAATTTCTCTTAATTCTTGAAAACTGTCCTTTGGCAATTGCATACCTTATCTGTTTAGGATGGCTGCTTTTACCATGGAGCAAATTGTTACCTGAGATGGGTTTGCGGTACACACCTGTCTCAATTTTATTCCCTATGTTTCCAGTAAGGGTCAAATCCAAAAAATTGATAGTAGTTACATTAGTTTCAAATGTGAAGCGCAAACCCACATCATTGTCGTTTAGATAACTGATAAACTCAGGTATCAAGTTGCAGTCACCCTTCCAGATAAACAGCAGATCATCTATGAATCTGCGATATATCTTTATATTGTTTCTGTAGGGGTTGCCCTCTCCAAAGATGCGGCACCACTCCCAATGGCCTAGATATAAGTTGGCATACGATGGTGCAAACTTTGCACCCATGGCGGTGCCGCACCTCTGGAGGTAGCATACCCCCTCAAATTTGAAATAATTATGTGTAAGTAAGAAAGACACAGCCCTTACTACATAATCCTGAAACTCTCTTGAGTAATCTGTACACATATCCAGAAAGAAGGCAACTGCTGATATTCCCTTATCATGGAGTATGGAAGAATAGAGCGCTACGGCATCAACCGTGAGCCATGCGCTACTCTTCTCCCATCTTATATCCTGCAAGATGTTAATCACATGTGTAGTGTCTCTCAAATAAGCAGGAAGGGACGTGACCAGTGGCTGAAGTATGGAATCTACCCACTGTGATAGGTGTTCCAATAATGAGCCAATTCCACTCACTATAGGTCTGCCCTTAACCTGATCGAGAGACTTATGCACCTTTGGAAGATGGTGGAACCAGGGCATCATAGGATGTTCTACATCCAAATATTCACAAGTTTGTTTGTCTATGAAGCCCTGGTCCTGTGGGATCTCTCCTCAGAATCTCATAGTCATGTGGATTTTGTAGCTGGCGTAATGCCTCTGCTACGTAATCCTTTCTGTCCATAACCACGATTGATCCGCCTTTGTCAGCTGTGCGGATTACTAAATTGTGGTTATTTTGCAGAGCCATGAGAGCTTTTCTCTCCTTATTTGTTAAGTTTTGGGTTGGTTTACCCATGTCCTTTGCCAGTTTTACTAAATCTTTCTCTACCCTCTGATGGAAGGTTTCTAATATAGTGCCTCTGCTTTGTACTGGATAGAATTTTGACTTGTTTTTAAAAGAACTACCCACACTCATATCTTGTCCCAATGGGACAGATTCACACTCCAAAACTTGCAAGGAAACCAAATCACATGCTTCTTGGAAATCATACACCTCATCCTGCCCACTGTGTGTCTGTGAATTGCCAAAGTTTGTAATTTGCTCATCATTACAAAAATGCTTTCTTAATGTTAAATTGCGAACCAATCGGTTTACATCCAAAAGTGTGTTGAAAAAATTAAAGTTAGAGGTGGGTGAAAAACCTAAACCATATGCTAACACTTTATTTTGTTCCAACGACAACTCAAAAGAAGATAAATTGATTACATCATGTGTTATTTGTACTTCGTTTGGGATTTTTGGCCCCTCAACTGGTATCTCACTTCTGCTGTGTCCCCTTGTTTTTGGTGGGTTTGGTCTGAGGGTCCCAGGACCTGTGGAAAAACCTTCTCAATGTCTGAGACCTGACCTGAAGACACTCTATATTTAGGTCTAACTACCCTGCCTTCCAAATTTTGTGTCTGTGTATTCTTAAGAATCCCTATAACTGGGGGAATGTCAGGGGTGGGTGTTAGAGGTAAAGAGGTCAACCCCTCATCTGAGGAGTACTCAGTGTCGCTACCTGAAAATGAAACATTCTTATTACTACCATTGTTGTTTCTTCTGCCACCTCTACGTCTATGTCCTCTACCCCTTGAATTGCCTGCCACTTGGAATTTACAATATTATATATACCCTGAAAAAATAATAAACATTGGAAAAGATCCAGATCTTAATAAAAGGAAACAAAATATTATACCTTATGGGACAAATCAGGAGTGAGAAAATTCTCACACCTCTGTGGAAGACCAATCATATACGTCTGTTGTCATTGAATAAGCGAAGAGGGGGGTTTTGGGTGACAGTGCAGAACATATCTATGATAGGTTTAAGTGAAGTTATATTTGTGAGACACTTTGGACAATTAGAGATGTATGGAAATAATGTATAGTCCAATGACACCTTACCACATAAGCGGCGAGGGGAATTTTTATGACAGTACAGAACATATCTATGATAGATTCAAGTGATATTAAGTGGGTGAGGCACTATGGATTGTATGGAAATTAGTATAGTTACCACATTAAAGAGTCTATCCCCACATTGTCCTTTGGCGGTAGAGGGTATAATAGAAAAAGGGGTGGGGGCTAACAAAATAGCTAGTCCCTGATTGAAAAGTAAGGCTCCTAACTTATTGTAAGTGATGGTGTATACTAAACAGAAAATATTACGATTAGTGGATAGATATTATATATTATATACTTCAGGAAGTCAAATAATGATCAGATTGTGGACAGTCCAATAGGAATCTCTATGGCATACCCCTTATAGGTATTTCCTAAAATTAGTTCACTTTGAGAATGCACACATTCAGAAGAAAGAGGTCTATTGTCTGATAGTTGGATAGAATAAATCACTGTGAACACACATTCCATTATGAATGTAAGTAAGATAATATATTTTTCCATTAGTAAGACACCTCAAAAAATTCTGCCATTTATGATAGGTAGAATCAATAATATAGGTCAATTAGTTGGTTATAGTAGCAAGTTGACCGATATATGTTGAAAAAGTATATAATACACCACTCATAATAAAATATGATTTAATGTAATCCCAATTGCTAGTTGGTCTGTACTAACAATATAGTTAGCCATATAATCAGTTATATCATAAAAAAGAACCATATCCATCTTGCTCATTCCATCCCATCGGTGTCAGAGTATTCAGCCAAAATATCCATCTACATTCGGCTTGTAATAGCATAGTTTCAATATTCCCACCTCTAATTCCAGGTTTAATCACTTGTGCTTGCTAAGATAGTGTCTAGCCACAGGAGTAACACTTTTATCTTTTTTCTTGTCATTTACGCAGTTTTTAATACTGTTAATGTTCTCCCCAAGCTTTATACGTAATTCACGTGTCAATATCCCTATATATGTTTTGCCACATCCGCAAATAAGGCAGTAAACAAAATTTTTGGTTCGCCAATTTGCAAAACCAAACATTCTTTTAATGCTACCAGTTAGAGTAACATATTATCTCTCATTATAAATGTATCTGCAAAAACCACATGTGTATGTCCCACATATGTTCTTAGTACTCAGGTTTTTCCTTATGAAATGACTTTTGACTAATTTATTTCCGATGGTAGGAGCTCTCCTCCAACTGGTACTAATTTTATCACCAATAAATTGTGACAGATCTTGATCCGATTAGAGTATGCTACAATGGTGATTTAGTATATTACTTATATTTTGATGATCAGCATTGAAAGTTGTGACAAATCTGATTTCATTGTTCAGGATCTTCGATTTCTTTTTCGGAATCCATAGATGGTCTCTTGGGGTTCTTTTTGCTCTCTGATAGGCTCTACGAATCACCCTACGGGTGTAGCCTCTGTCCTACAAGCATGACTTTAATTCTTTAGCTCTTTCATTAAGTCAGTACAATTCCTTCTAATTCTAAGGAATTCTCCTGTCGTGATTGCTTTTTTAGTCTGTACAGTATGGCAACTATCATATTGTAAGATCAAATTTGTTGCTGTATCTTTTCTGTAAAGATCCGTTTTTAATAGATTCTCGTCATCTTCATAGATAGTCACATCTAAAAATTCCACTTTCTCCTTACTTAAGTTATAAGTCAGTTTAAGGTTCATTTCATTTTTTTTCAAAATGGCTATGAATTCCTTAAATGTATCTTCACTGCCTGTCCATATTATAAACAAATCGTCTATATACTTGCACCATAAACTGATGTAATTCCTATACTGGGACATATTTTCATTGAAAACAAATTCCGTCGCCCACCAGCCAAGATAGATGTTAACTGAACAACAAGATACAAAGCAAATTATGACCAGTCTTTGGATATCATATTCAGAGTCCAATAGAAATCCTCGGGATGACCATAAACTTGATAGGCAGCTCTCTGACTTCACCGAAGGGATGTTAAACTTCTGTGATGTAAAGACAAAAACAAGGACAGAGGCGCCACATGTGTGGATCAATAAAGAAACAAATCCAATGAAGGACAAACACAGGGTACTCACAAGTGAGATGGCACTCAGTTGTGCCGGTAGAGGCAGGCTGGTATTCTGCAGCAAACCAGCTGGCTGTTATAATGGAGTCTTCACCAAAACTGATGCCCCAATAGCACTGGATCTCTGGTACTGGAGTAGACACTGGATCCCTGGGGCTGGTAACTTGATACAAGCCTGAGGAAATGGGGAGCCCCCCGAGAAACGCGTCGCTGCTGTACTCTGTATATTTATATAGGAGATTTTTATATACACCCAGTCACAACAGTTTGTTATACCTTTGGTATTTTTATTCTTGTAATAAATACTTTTTTTTTTTTAGGTTTGTCAGTAACCTAAAGGACATTCCAGCCCCCTTCTCTACATCTTCCTCCCAGTTCCAGGGATCCAGTGTCTACTCCAGTACCAGAGATCCAGTGCTATTGGGGTATCAAGATAGATGTTAGCATAGGTGGGTGCGTACGATGACCCCATTGCGGTGCCTTGGATTTGAAGGTAAAAGTTGTCATTAAAGACAAAATAGCTATGTTTCAAAACAAATTTGAGCAGGTGCAGAATAAAGTCGATAGCATACTTTACTGCTTCACATCCATATTCATGCTTGATTGATGTGTATAATGATTCTACATCACATGTAACGAGTACAGCCTCCTGTTCCACTGATATCTCATTGATCTTGCTAAGAATATCCATTGTGTCTCTGATGAACGATAGTAAAGACCAGACTATATCCCGTAAGTATAAGTCAAGGAATCTACTGGCCTGTTCACATACACTGTTAATACTAGACACAATAGGTCTTCCAGGTGGTCTATTTTTGTTCTTATGGACTTTCGGTAGGAGGTACAGAGTTGCTATTCTTGGAACGTTAATTTGTAGAAAACGCCACTCTTTCTGACTAATTAAGTCTTTAAGTTTAGCACTATCGATCAAGTTGTTATATTCACTCAGAAACTGAGTAGTATGATTTGAAAATAAGTGCTTGTAACAATTCTTGTCATTCAGTTGTCTTTTAGCTTCAAAGATATAATTCTCTTTCTCCCAAATTACTATATTACCATCCTTGTCTGAAGGTTATATCAGTACATCTTCCCAGGAGTTAATTTCCTTAAGAGCCTCAGCTTCATCTTTACTGATATTCGAGGTTTTCGTCTCTCTGATTTTCAGAAAGTCCTCCATCACTATTTTTAGAAATACCTCAATTTGGGGAGCTTTATTTAGGGGTGGCATATATTGGAATTTGAACTTGATTTTTTATCAAGAAAAGTTTCCATCTCAGACGAACCACATTCCTGACTCTCATTCCAGAGTTCGATCAGGGTATCTAGAGTACATAAATCATCAGTAGCACTATCATTGTGTGTGTTATAAATTTTCTTAAGGGCTAGTTTTCTACCGAATAAGTGAAGGTCCTTTAACAATTCAAATTTGTCAAGGGAAGGGGTCAGGGAAAAGGACAGACCTTTGGCTAGGATCAATTCATGTGTGTAAGGGTTCTTTTGGAGAGATTCATTATTTGTAATCTCTTCTACCATTTGGGTCACTTGCCCCAATCCTCCCTTCTCCTGTAACCATTGTCTGTCCTGTATCCCCATCTGGAATGATTTCTTAGACATAATGGTCAAGTGACAAATGCCTATCCAATGATAGGAGGACGCATGTGATTAGTTCACTACAGGGGTGGGAAAAATCTCTCACCCCTGATTGGTCCACAATTTGTATTTAGGCAGTGAGGCTCTCCCATGTCAGGTTATCCTTTGAGAAAGCCTAGTTTGGCAAAATGCGCATCAGGCGCTCCTAGAGCTCAGCTATCCGATTTATGGTTTTTTGTTATAAGCAATAGCTCCTACATGGTCTCTGGTTTAAATATATAAGTATTATTTGTGAGCAGTTATCACTACTCAGACAGGCCTGCATCGCTCCAGTATTGCACTAAGATAGGATAATACGGTCTGAGGTCAATCCTCTTTTTTAGATAGACTTTTCTGTGCAATCCATGAGCCTTTTTTTGCTGCACACCTACCTGAGTTTATCTGCTGTTATCACCAATGTTATTTTATCTATGGTCTGTTTATTACCATTGACCCTTATTATATATTTTCTCAGTATTTGTATTTATGAATAAGAGGTTTTTCCTCCAGTTGCACCCTTATGGAGATTTATTCACAGTTTCTGTGCAATTATATAATAATGAGTACAATATAATATATTTTCTAATCAGATAGATAATATTACTTATTAATGGTTGTTACCTGGGTATGCTGGCTCTTTTCCTGTTCAATATTTGAATCTAAGTTTTATACACACCTACACTGGTAGTTCCTTCTATCTCTTATTTATATTCATTAAATGTTAAGCTTTAATAACAAATTCATCTTGGACAGCCTCTTCTGTCGTATACTTTAATTATAGCTTTATTTGAGTGCTCTGGAACTATCCTATTTTCTCTCTGTATGCTACCTATCTAAAGGATTCTTAGCTACAGGTAAAGGATACCATTTATTAAACCTAGAAAAAGGGTTACAAGAGGTTAGATTAGAGATTCCTTAGAGCGTCAGGAATAGGAAATACTTCAGGAGTAATAACAGTAGTCTTAAAAACAGAATTTAGACAATTACTAGCTTTATCATCAGGAGATTTAGACTCCTCAATACCTAAAGTAAACAAAACTTCCTTTAAGAGAGAATGAATATATTCTAACTTAAATAAAAAAGCTTTGTCTATATCAGTCTATGCCGTGGCATCCTATGAATCAGAGGAGACCCCATCAGTAGAGTATAAGTCAGTATGCTGAAGGTCAGAACTTAATTCACTAAGTTTAGGAAAATGTTGCAAAAACCTTTTACATTTATTTGAAGGCAAAATAGCAGTCAATGCCTTTTCTATAGCTGTAGCAATAAAATCTTACATTTCTGCAATAATGCTATCTACATTTAAACAGATGGAATAACTGTGTGTATTTGTACTCATAGATATATTTAACAATTTGTTAAACAAGAGCCACATAATTGAGCTGAATAATTTAGATCAGCTATATTACAACAAACATACTTAGCTTTGGTAAATATGTGTTCAGGCAGCTCAAATCCTATGGTAACATCAGAGGCAGGTTCAGTTTGAGACATAATTGAAAAAAAACTAAATTAAAAATAATAAATTAATTCTGCAAATGCATATCCATGCTCCTATATATGATATATATAACAGATGGGAGAATGGGAAAAAGAGCAAAAATGTATATAAAAAAAAGAAAACTGATTAATAAAATGCTGCATGAAAGCTCTCTTAATGTTTTCTGAGAACACTGAAGGAGCTGGAGGAGCTTATAATGGCAATTTTAGCACAAAAAAAAAAAGAAAATGTATGCTTACCTGATAAATTTCTCTTTCCTGATATGGTGAGTCCAAGGCTTTATCAATTACTGTTGGGAATATCACTCCTGGCCAGCAGGAGGAGGCAAAGAGCACCATAGCAAAGCTGTTAAGTATTACTTCCCTTCCCACAACCCCCAGTCATTTGACTGAAGTCAAATGGAGAAAAAAGGAGTAACACAAGGTGTAGATGTTAGCAAAAAATAACGGTCTTGAAATAAAGGCCGGGGCCATTGACTCACCATATCCAGAAAGAAGAAATTTATCAGGTAAGCATACATTTCTTTTCTTTCCTAAGATATGGCGAGTCCACGGCTTCATTAATGACTGTTGGGAACCAATACCAAAAGTAAAAGGAAACAGATGAATAAGGAGGGACAAGACAGGCAGACCTAAACAGAAGGCACCACCGCTTGAATAACCTTAATCCCAAAAAGGCTCCTCATCCAAGACAAAAAAATAAAATTTGTAAAATTTAAAAAGTGTATGCAAAGAGAACCAAGTTGCAGCCTTGTAAATCTACTTCACAAAAGTTTCATTTTTGAAACCCAAGAAGAGGAAACAACTATTGAGGAATGAGCCGTAATTTTCTCAGGAGGCTGCTGACCCGCAGTCTCATAAGCAAAAACAATTATACTTCTCAACGAGAGAGAAAGAGAAGTAGCAGAAGCTTTCTGACCTTTACGTTTCCCAGAGAAACAAACAGGGCAGAAGACTGGTGAAAATCCTTAGTCGCCTGTAAATAAAATTTTAAAGCACGCACAACCTCCAAGTTGTGAAACAAACATTCTTTATGAAAAGGACTAGGACATAGAGAAGGAACAACAATTTCCTGATGAATATTTCTGTCCAAAACCACTTTAGGAAGGAATGTAATGTAGTACGAAGAACCGCCTCATCGGCATGAAAGATAAGACAAGGCGAATCACACTGCAAAGCTGAGAATTCAGAGACTATCCGAGCAGAAGAGATAGCAACAAGAAACAAAACCTTCCAAGATAACAACCTAATATCTATGGAATACAATACAAATGGAGACTGCTGCAAAACTTTACCAAAAAGGTTAAGGCTCCCAGGAGGAGCAACAGACTTAAACACAGGCCTGATTCTGACCAAGGCCTGACAAAAAGATTGCACATCTGGAACGTCCACCAGATGCTTATGCAGAAATCTGACCCTTCGGATTACTGACTGACCAAACCCTTTCTCCAGACCTTCCTGGAGAAAGGACAACATTCTAGGAATCCTGACCCTACTCCAAGAGTAGCCCTTGGATTCACACCAATAAAGATATTTACGCCATATCTTATGGTAAATCTTTCTTATAACAGGCTTGCAAGCCTGAATCATGGCCTCAATGACCGACTCAAAATAAACTATGCATAGACAGAACTAAGCATTCAATCTCCAAGCAGTCAGCTTCAGAGAAACGAAATTTGGATGAAAGAAGGCACCCTGAATCAGAAGGTCCTTCCTCAGAGGCAGTCTTCAAGGTGGAAGAGATGACATCTCCACTAGGTCTGCATACCAGATCCTGCGAGGTCACGCAGGGGCTATTAGAATTACAGACGCTCTCTCCTGTTTGATATGAGCAATGACTCGTGGAAGGAGAGCAAACGAAGTAAACAGGTATGCCAGCCTGAAATCACAAGGAACCGCCAGAGCATCTATCAGAGCGGCCTGTGGATCTCTTGACTTTGAACCGTACCTTGGAAACTTGGCATTTTCCTGAGATGCCATTAGATCCTACTCTGGCACCTTCCATTTGAGGGTTAAGTTGGAGAACACCTCCAGATGGAGTTCACAATGCCCAGGATGAAATGTCTGTCTGCTCAGGAAATCCGCTTTCCAGTTGTCCACTCCTGGAATGTGGATGGCAGATAGACAACAATTGTGAGCTTCTGTCCACTGAAAAATCCAAGTCACCTCCTACATGGCTAAGGAACTCCAAGTTCCTCCCTGGTGGTAGATGTAAACCATTGAGGTGATATTGTCCGACTGGAACCAAGCTAAGGACAACTGAGGCCAAGCCATCAGAGCATTGTAAATCGCTCTCAACTCCAAGATGTTAAAGAGGAGAGCAGACACTTCCGAGTCAGTAATCCCTGCACCCTAAACAAGACCCAGAATGCTTCCCAGCCCAGCAGGTTGGAGTCCGTGGTCACATCACCCAGGAATATCTCTAGAAGCACGTGCCGTAAGACAGATACTCATGAAAAACCACTACGGGAGAGAGTCTCTTGTCGACTGATCTAGATCTATCCATTGAGACAGATCTCAATGTTCTCCATTTTATGGAAAATAGCAAAGGGATATGATGTCCATGATAACCATCAGACCACTTCCCTCCATACATTGAGTCACTGAAAAGTGAAGGTAAAATCAACTGCAGCTATATCTAAACTCCCAACCTTCTGGTTGCAAAATGGCTAAGCAATTTAAAGGACCACAAGAGCTTGCTGTTGGCCGGACAGTAGACTGCAGAGCAAGGAAAAGGAATAAATCCTTGATTATCTGACCTCTGTTAGAAATTTTCTCCTAGATAGAGAATCTATTAAGGTCCCCAAAAAAACACCCTTGTAGATGGAACAAGGGAACTCTTCTCCAGATTCATTTCCCATCCACGGGAAAGTAGATTGCACAAGAACTCTTAAAAGAGAGTTTGCTTGAATAAGGATGACACCTGAATCATATATTGTCCAGAAGAGCACCCTTGCAATACCCCAAGACCTAAAAGTCTTCCTAGGATGACAAGACTCAAACTTGAGAAGATCCCGAAATAATGGAAACAATAAATACACATCCTTCAGGTCTATGTTAGTTATGAACAGGCCCTCTTGAACGGATACTACTTTGAAGGTCAGAACATGAGAAACTTGAGGTAAATACCTAGATCCGTTCCCAGACTGGGACTGGAACTGGAACTATCACTCCCAGAGAGGAAGGTCCTGAACCCAGTTCAAGGAATGCCTCATCATACCTGGATTGCAGATACTCTAGAAGGAAAAATCTGCCCCTGGGAGGAAATCTTAGATTGGACTCCAAAAGACATGACTGACCCTGCAAAAAGAGAAAAAAGAAAACTTGCCTTTAGTCCTACTCTCTTGACGTGAGTTAGAAAATATGAGAAAGGAGAAATGGAAGCGCTTCATAGGGTGAGTATGTTAGGACAAGTGAAATGCTGCAAGAAACAGACAAATGGCAACTCACGTGTTTGCAGGCACCACCAGTGGTGCGTGAGGCGAGCTGGGGCACACCGGTTCCCCCAACAAGACTAACCCTGGTTATTTCCGGAAGCTTGAGTGGAAACAGATCCCCAACACAGCATCAACACAGTTCTGTAGAAAGGATTCCTGCAGGGTGTCAGCTTAATTAGCTGGAAGGCAGTGCAAAAGAGCACTCAGGATGCCAATTAGGCAATAAAAGGTGATAAAAAGTGCTGCTGATATTGTATATAAAGTATACAGTAAAATGATAGTTCAAGTTAAAAGGGGTTATATATTTATATACAGGGAGTGCAGAATTATTAGGCAAATGAGTATTTTGACCACATCATCCTCTTTATGCATGTTGTCTTACTCCAAGCTGTATAGGCTCAAAAGCCTACTACCAATTAAGCATATTAGGTAATGTGCATCTCTGTAATGAGAAGGGGTGTGGTCTAATGACATCAACACCCTATATCAGGTGTGCATAATTATTAGGCAACTTCCTTTCCTTTGGCAAAATGGGTCAAAAGAAGGACTTGACAGGCTCAGAAAAGTCAAAAATAGTGAGATATCTTGCAGAGGGATGCAGCACTCTTAAAATTGCAAAGCTTCTGAAGCGTGATCATCGAACAATCAAGCGTTTCATTCAAAATAGTCAACAGGGTCGCAAGAAGCGTGTGGAAAAACCAAGGCACAAAATAACTGCCCATGAACTGAGAAAAGTCAAGCGTGCAGCTGCCAAGATGCCACTTGCCACCAGTTTGGCCATATTTCAGAGCTGCAACATCACTGGAGTGCCCAAAAGCACAAGGTGTGCAATACTCAGAGACATGGCCAAGGTAAGAAAGGCTGAAAGACGACCACCACTGAACAAGACACACAAGCTGAAACGTCAAGACTGGGCCAAGAAATATCTCAAGACTGATTTTTCTAAGGTTTTATGGACTGATGAAATGAGAGTGAGTCTTGATGGGCCAGATGGATGGGCCCGTGGCTGGATTGGTAAAGGGCAGAGAGCTCCAGTCCGACTCAGACGCCAGCAAGGTGGAGGTGGAGTACTGGTTTGGGCTGGTATCATCAAAGATGAGCTTGTGGGGCCTTTTCGGGTTGAGGATGGAGTCAAGCTCAACTCCCAGTCCTACTGCCAGTTTCTGGAAGACACCTTCTTCAAGCAGTGGTACAGGAAGAAGTCTGCATCCTTCAAGAAAAACATGATTTTCATGCAGGACAATGCTCCATCACACGCGTCCAAGTACTCCACAGCGTGGCTGGCAAGAAAGGGTATAAAATAAGAAAATCTAATGACATGGCCTCCTTGTTCACCTGATCTGAACCCCATTGAGAACCTGTGGTCCATCATCAAATGTGAGATTTACAAGGAGGGAAAACAGTACACCTCTCTGAACAGTGTCTGGGAGGCTGTGGTTGCTGCTGCACGCAATGTTGATGGTGAACAGATCAAAACACTGACAGAATCCATGGATGGCAGGCTTTTGAGTGTCCTTGCAAAGAAAGGTGGCTATATTGGTCACTGATTTGTTTTTGTTTTGTTTTTGAATGTCAGAAATGTATATTTGTGAATGTTGAGATGTTATATTGGTTTCACTGGTAAAAATAAATAATTGAAATGGGTATATATTTGTTTTTTGTTAAGTTGCCTAATAATTATGCACAGTAATAGTCACCTGCACACACAGATATCCCCCTAAAATAGCTATAACTAAAAACAAACTAAAAACTACTTCCAAAACTATTCAGCTTTGATATTAATTAGTTTTTTGGGTTCATTGAGAACATGGTTGTTGTTCAATAATAAAATTAATCCTCAAAAATACAACTTGCCTAATAATTCTGCACTCCCTGTATATATATATATATATATATATATATATATATATATATATATATATATATATTATTATCGGTTATTTGTAGAGCGCCAACAGATTCCGCAGCGCTAATATATATATATATAAACATGCAGCTATAAAGCTAGTACCCTCTTTTTTTAATTAATATATATTTATATTACGATAGTTCCTTTAGTTAGATATGTTTACAATTATGTTTTTAATGTTAGACATAGGCACTGTTATATGGTTCTAGCCTGACACCTATCTGTAATCCTACACCCAGTGGTATATCCACTGAGAAACGCATTGCTTTTAAATAAATACCTTTTAACTGGAACTATCATTTTACTGTATACTTTATATACAATCTCAGCAGCATTTTTTATCACCTTTTATTGCCTAATTGGCAACCTGAGTGGTCTTTTCCACTGCCTTCCAGCCTGCCTGGCTAAACTGTTTGCACATTCAGATATTTATGCTGACACCCTGCAGGAATCCTTTCTACAGAACTGTGTTGATGCTGTGTTGGGGACCTGTTTCCACTTAAGCTTCCTGAAATAACCAGGGTTTGTCTTGCTGGGGGGACAGGTGTGCCCTAGCTCGCCGCTCACGCACCACTTGTGGTGCCTGCAAACATGTGAGTTGCCATTTGTCTGTTTCTTGCAGCATTTCACTTGTCCTAACATACTCACTCTATGAAGCGCCTCCATTTCTCCTCTCTCATATATCTCTAGTATCCTTTGGCCTCAGGATCCCTACCATTGGAGAGCCGAATCACTGGGTCACTTATCCACTCTGAAGCCTGTATATCCAATGGGTTTTGGTTTGTGGATCACCATCTGATCAAAGGAACATTCCATTGCACATTTCATTCATATAAGGACATATTTTATGTTATTCCTTGATCATACACTTGTGGACTCTCTTTAACTGTGCCAAATTGTGTTTTTATTTTTACACTTTCTAATGTTATAGTGATTAATTATACACTACCTTATTGCTATTATTTTTATTTTTGATATTTTGTTATTGATTTTGTCACATTTTATCTAATCTATATTACCTAGATTGGATATTTTTACAGTTACATCATATTCACTGAATAAGGTGTGAATGAGAAGCACCAGCAATCCGGATACTTTTAAAAGGCTTTTATTTCAAGTTCAAACAAACATCTCAGTAAAAGCTGTGTACACTTGCAAGTGGCAAAGTGGGTGACAAAGGAAACACACAATGAACTATCTGCTGACGCGTTTCAGTCTATCTGGCCGTAAACGTAGCTAAAGTTCATAACCCCAAAAACTTTTAAATACACCTATGTTTTATTGTGATTGGATAAAAACAATATCCTGGGTGTAATCCTAAGTGCACACCCACATTCATGCTCTAGTTATGTTTATAGTAACTACAATTTAAATAGGTTACATCATGAATGAAAAGTCAAATTTGAAATCGCAAAACAGTCAGATGTGAATGCAGTATAAATGACATATAAATATTAAGTTACCTTAAAAGGGGCATGTTAATTCTACAGGCATGGACATTTAAGCCTGGTGGACATAAACAAACCAATTGCCTACGCTCCAAGGGATTGAGTTCTCCAAAATTTAGAGAATCTTGGATATTGATTAACATTTATATTAACCCTTAATGTATCTACGAATGTTTTTGTAGCCTTTTGGATACACAGAATGAACCTTACTACTCCCAATAGTTTATAATGTCAAATTCAGAGTTCAGCCCATAGGGCACTCTGGTTCTAAGTCTGTGTATCCAAAAGGCTTCCCTTTTAGCTACTAGTCTGTCCCTATCTCCCCCTCTCTTATTACACTTGACTAATTCAATGATAGTCCACTTAAAGGGACACTATACCCAAACATTTTCTTTCATGATTAAGGTAGAGAATACAATTTTAAACAACATTCCAATTTACTTCTATTACCTAATTTGCTTCATTCTTTAGATATACTTTAATGAAGAAATAACAATGCACACGGTGAACCAATCACAGGAGGCATCTATGTGCAGCTACCAATCAGCAGCTACTAAGCATATCTAGATATGCTTTTCAGCAAAGAATATCAAGAGAATGAAGCAAATTAGATAATAGAAGTAAATTAGAAAGTTATTTATAATTGTATGCTCTTTCTAAATCATGAAAGAAAAAATGTGGGTTTCATGTCCCTTTAAGCGAATTTGCACTTTTGTTGTGCTTCAGTTTAAAGTGTTGCACTAAAGGAGTGGTTAGTTTACCTACCTTAATGTTGTTTATGTGCTCACGAATTCTGTCCCTGGTCTCTCTTGAAGTGAGACCTGTGTACTGTACACCACAGACTTCACACGTGAGCAAGTAGACCACATAAGTGGTTCTACAATTAAGGCATGAAAAATGGCTAAACTTTTCCCCTGTTACAGTGCTGCAATAACCCTCTCCTTGTTGGAGATATTCACAAGCTATACATTGTAAATAGCTACATTTGTAGGTACCTCTAAATCTTAGTGTACTGAGGGGTGTGAACAACCTGCGCTGGGAAAGTTACCAATAAACCACTGGGTAAATGGAGTATCCTCAAACTCCACAGAAAGGAATACAATCATACAATAGTAATAAGGATATTACTATAATAACCCCTGGCGCTAACGTGTAGCTTAAATTGGTAATGCAAAGGTTCTAATTATTGTATACTATAAACAATAAATTACCTTAGTACAATGGAAATGATAATTCCTTACAAATATGTAAAAACTGGGTAGTTGATTAATAAACCCAAATAAAGGGATGTGCTTAAGGATGAACCAGAGTAATGGTGCAAGTAAAAAATAAACAAATTTTATTACAGTCTTAATCGTGCACAAAAATACTTTTAAAACCAAATTTAAATAACACTCTGATCAGGCGTTTGACAATGTAGTATCAATAAAATCCCTAAAACCTCAAAATAAAATTGCATAAATAAAATAACAATAAAACAACAATGAGACAATCACTATCACAAATGATTAATTCGAGATAGAGAACAAAGATCCCATTGGAAACCAAGGAAGATCCACGTCAGCTGGAAGTTAGTGATGTTTTAACCGGAGCTGTAACGAGATTTGAGATCCAAATGAACAGACAGGAAGAGAGCCAAAATTTAAGGTGTTCACTTATTACTTACACCGAAAATGCTCTATGAAGTCCCAGCTGTCTCTCTATAGCGATCCTGGATTAGGTCACTGCTGGATGGATCCCCGAAATGAAGAAAACCTCTTGTCTTTTGCAATCCGTATCAGCACTCGCGCCAGATAGACCAAACTGTGCTCTGGGTCTCTGTGCGGTCTCGACGCTGGTAATTAGTTCCAGTCACCTGTGTGTTAGAAAAGTGGGCGGAGCAACGCGTTTCAGCCTGGTCTGGGCCTTTGTCAAGCTCCTGATAGATGGGAGGTCAGGTCTTTTATACCGTCACCCCTGCATATGATTGGTTAGGCATTAATTCAAAACAAAGGGAATTGCGATACAGATACAAAATGATACATTTTTTCTATTGTTACTTTCTGCTCTTATTCATAATACATTTAAAGATGCACAATTTGTCCTTCAAATTTCAGCTTATTTGATGATCAATTTTAGATTCTTTTAAGATTAACAATCATTTTTATTTATAATGGATTCGTAGAAACATACAGAAAGGGGAAATTTATTTTATTTTTCACTTGCACCCCCTATATTATCCCGTCCAAAGCACACCCCGCAGGGAAAAAAAAAAGTTTTTTAAAAAAGTTTTTTTAAAAATATATGGGTTATAATAGTCAAAAAACAACTCTCTATGTCAATTATATTGTCCCAGTATCAATTTATATTGCTTAAGTATAACCTAATAGAGAACCATACAGTAATCTAAACGGATATATTCAACAGATATAATTTTAAGTCCGCAATGTAAATAAAAAAGTTAAGATAATTTACAAAACAAGCAAAACTAAAGGGAAAGGAACAAATAGGATTTATTCTCTAAGGAAACACCCTATATCGAAATCTAAGTTTAGGCCGTTCGGTTTAAGCGATTTTAGATCAAAAATCCATTTGGTCTCTTTTTTAAGTAATTCTGACTGTGCATTTCCCCCTCTCCAGTTCTTTTTCAACTTGTCTATACCCATATATGAAAAACACTTCATATCTCCCCCATTGCAGGTAATGAAGTGTTTTGGTATAGGGAGATCTTTGTTCCTATCTAAATCGTGATTTTCAATCGACCAGATATGTTCACGAATCCGGTCTCGTAGGGGTCTTTCCGATTCCCCTATATATTGCTTGCCGCATTTACACTGTATTAGATAGATAACCGATTTGTCTGAGCACCTTATGGTGTCTCTAATTTTATAGGATTTTCCTGTAACAGTTGATTTGAATTCCTTTTCCTTTTTGGAGTGTTTACACGCCTTACAGGTTAGGCATGGAAAACAACCTTTTAAGGTGTTACCTTTTAAATCCATTTGTTTTTCTTTATTCATAATCTTATGTCTATTTTTATTTTTATTTTCAGTTGGTGCTAGAATAGACTTTAGGTTTCGAGCCTTCTTATAAATAATTTGTGTTTTTTTAGGGAGTAGAGAGCCTATGAGCTCATCGTTCTTTAGTATTCCCCAATGTTTTTTTAGTATTTTTTCTATCAGAAATGTATTATTACTATAATTTGTGATAAATGGAATAAATAAGTTATCATCTGCAGCTTGTTGAATTCTTTTATTTTTTTTTTTTATTTTTAAACCCATTTTTATTTACCAAATCACATCTATTTACTTGTCTTATTTCTTGTCTTATTTCCTCTATCTTTTTATCATTATAGCCCCTATCTACAAATTTCTGTTTTAATTTTTCAGACTGACTATCAAAATCGGTTATATTTGTACAATTTTTCTTTATACGTAGGAACTGTCCTTTAGGAATATTGTCAATCCATCTTGGATGGTGACAGCTCGTGTGGTGGATATAGCTATTTGCATCCACATTTTTAAAATGTGTTTTTGAATGTATTTGATTGTTCACAGGGAATAGTTCTAGATCTAAGAAATTCACACTTTTTTTGCTTTTTTCACAAGTAAAACGGAGATTCATCTCATTATTATTCATACTTTCAATAAACTCATTTAACCTAACTTCATCACCCCTCCAAATAATAAGGATGTCATCTATATAACGCTTGTAAGACACCAGGTTTGCTCCAAAGTTGGTATTGCTGAGAAAAAAATGTTCCCAAAAACCCATAAATAAATTTGCATAACTTGGAGCAAACCTGGTGCCCATTGCTGTTCCTCTTTCTTGATTAAAAAACTGAGAGTCATAACTGAAGAAATTATGTGTTAAAATGAATTTGATAGAGTCTATAAGGAAACCTTTTTGTTCCTCTTTCAAGGTCTCATCTTTGTCTAAGAAGTGTTTAACGGCTAATATACCGTCATGGTGATTTATACAGGTATATAATGACGTCACATCACACGTGGCAAGGAGGTAATCCTCCTGCCAGGTGATGGTGTCTACTAATTTCAGAACATCTGTAGAATCATTTAAGTATGACGGTAATGTCCTGACATATTTTTGTAAAAAGATATCCAGATATTCCGATAAATTTGCTGTCAGGGATCCGATTCCTGAGATAATCGGCCTACCTGGTGGGTTAATAAGTGTTTTGTGAATTTTTGGCAAGCAATATAGTAGGGGAATTTTGGGAAATTTGGGTACTATATAGCCTCTCTCTTTGTCATTAAGTATTCCTTTGTCATGTGCAGAATCTATTAATTTTATTAATTCCTCATTGTATCTTTTCGTTGGATCACTCAGTAATTTTTTATAAGTGTCGTTATCTTTTACAAAATTTTCACACATTATTTGATAGTCTGCCCGATCTAAGATGACTATTCCCCCGCCCTTGTCTGCGGGCTTTATAATTATATCATCCATCTCCAATTCACTAATGATCATTAGTTGTTTCCTACTTAGATTGCTATATGTTTTATTTATTTTATCCTCAGTCAGATTTTCAATGTCCCTCAGGATCAATTTCTCAAATGTCTCTATTATAGGGCCTTTCTCATGCTTGGGATAAAATACAGACTTGCTTCTTAGGTCTGTATGTATATATTCACTATTATTGGTTAAAGTATCCCCAGCCATTTTTTCTATTTCACTTTTTTGAAACCATCTCTTTACAGTTAATTTTCTGACAAACTTATGTGCATCAATATATGTCTCGAATCTATTAAGTTTGCAACTTGGTGCAAAAGATAGACCTTTTCCCAATAGTTCCTCATGTTCTGAATTCAGTATTTTCTTACTAAGATTAAAGATGCCTAAGTTATTACTTGGTTTCTCTAAAATCGGGTCTTTTTTGAGTCTCCTGCTTCCACCTCTCTTTCCTCTCTGTCTGATGCCCTTCTTTTTCTTAGATCTCTTTGCGGAAGTGGACTTGCAAATGAATTTTGGCCTTGTCCTAAAAAAGGGCGGGATAAAGTAGAGGTGGAGGAGGAAGAAGTAGATGCATGTTGATTTATTTGTTCAGTTTCCCTAGTGTCCTGCAATGGCGCATACCTATTAGACAGTCTCCAATCATTACTATTATCTCGATTTGAATTATATCTATTTTCACCTTGTTGGTTGTATTGAGATCTATTATTATAATTTGGTCTATAGTTTTCATTACTATTTTTCTGTTGTTGTTTACCATCAATATAATTGTATGGTCTATGATCTCTCTGATACATTTGCCTTGCATTATACGATTGATCTCTGTAATTGTAATCCCTTACTCTTGGGCTTTGTTTATTTCCCCTCATGTGGCCATATTCATTACTATTATTATGACTATAGCAGGAGTCGTAGTTATTCCCAAAATTATGCTGTTTCTGTAAATGATTATAATTTTCATAATTTTCATAATTTCTGGCCCTAGTATGCCCTGATACTTGATTATAATCCCCATATCTTCTCTGTTCATTACTCTTATAATGTTGTGAATTGATAGTATTAACCCTTTCTGCTTTTTTAGGGTCAGTCCTATTACTTTCTTTCTCTGTGAATTTTGTATGTCTCCATGTATGTGAGATATAATTATCCCAATTAGGTTGATTTATGTGGAATAAATAATCCTCACGGTCCCTTTCGAATTTTCTTATTTTAACTTTTAGAATATCCTCCTTAGTACTAGCTAGCAATTTCTTGATTTCTTTTTCTTTGTTTATATATTCCATATTGTTCTCAAACTCTTTTAACTGAATTTCTAATTCTCTAATCTCATTCTCTAATTTTTTCAAAATTTCACCCCTATAGTCTTTTATCAATCTCAAAAGGTTAAAAGAGGCTTGCTCTAGGATATCGTTCCATCTTTTTTTAAATTCTATATCCTCAATTTTAAAAGCACATTCTTTTTTAATTCGTAATCCCCGTGGGACTCTTTTATTTTCTAAGTATTTTTCAATGAAAATGAATACTGTTCTATGTTTCATCTCTAATACTAGTTTGTCCTCTAAATCCTTCATTAGTTTGCATAATGAATCTACATTGTCTGGAGTGACAATAATATCAGTTTGGAAAATATTATAAATCCCCTTATATACTTCATCTCTATATTTAAAAACATTAGATTCAGTCATATCCCTGCAGCTGATTGTCACTAGTGAGGATGAAAAAACAACAGTGTACTGAGGGGTGTGAACAACCTGCGCTGGGAAAGTTACCAATAAACCACTGGGTAAATGGAGTATCCTCAAACTCCACAGAAAGGAATACAATCATACAATAGTAATAAGGATATTACTATAATAACCCCTGGCGCTAACGTGTAGCTTAAATTGGTAATGCAAAGGTTCTAATTATTGTATACTATAAACAATAAATTACCTTAGTACGATGGAAATGATAATTCCTTACAAATATGTAAAAACTGGGTAGTTGATTAATAAACCCAAATAAAGGGATGTGCTTAAGGATGAACCAGAGTAATGGTGCAAGTAAAAAATAAACAAATTTTATTACAGTCTTAATCGTGCACAAAAATACTTTTAAAACCAAATTTAAATAACACTCTGATCAGGCGTTTGACAATGTAGTATCAATAAAATCCCTAAAACCTCAAAATAAAATTGCATAAATAAAATAACAATAAAACAACAATGAGACAATCACTATCACAAATGATTAATTCGAGATAGAGAACAAAGATCCCATTGGAAACCAAGGAAGATCCACGTCAGCTGGAAGTTAGTGATGTTTTAACCGGAGCTGTAACGAGATTTGAGATCCAAATGAACAGACAGGAAGAGAGCCAAAATTTAAGGTGTTCACTTATTACTTACACCGAAAATTCTCTATGAAGTCCCAGCTGTCTCTCTATAGCGATCCTGGATTAGGTCACTGCTGGATGGATCCCCGAAATGAAGAAAACCTCTTGTCTTTTGCAATCCGTATCAGCACTCGCGCCAGATAGACCAAACTGTGCTCTGGGTCTCTGTGCGGTCTCAACGCTGGTAATTAGTTCCAGTCACCTGTGTGTTAGAAAAGTGGGCGGAGCAACGCGTTTCAGCCCGGTCTGGGCCTTTGTCAAGCTCCTGATAGATGGGAGGTCAGGTCTTTTATACCGTCACCCCTGCATATGATTGGTTAGGCATTAATTCAAAACAAAGGGAATTGTGATACAGATACAAAATGATACATCTTTTCTATTGTTACTTTCTCTCTTATTCATAATACATTTAAAGATGCACAATTTGTCCTTCAAATTTCAGCTTATTTGATGATCAATTTTAGATTCTTTTAAGATTAACAATCATTTTTATTTATAATGGATTCGTAGAAACATACAGAAAGGGGAAATTTATTTTATTTTTCACTTGCACCCCCTATATTATCCCGTCCAAAGCACACCCCGCAGGGAAAAAAAAAAGTTTTTTTAAAAGTTTTTTAAAAAATATATGGGTTATAATAGTCAAAAAACAACTCTCTATGTCAATTATATTGTCCCAGTATCAATTTATATTGCTTAAGTATAACCTAATAGAGAACCATACAGTAATCTAAACGGATATATTCAACAGATATAATTTTAAGTCTGCAATGTAAATAAAAAAGTTAAGATAATTTACAAAACAAGCAAAACTAAAGGGAAAGGAACAAATAGGATTTATTCTCTAAGGAAACACCCTATATCGAAATCTAAGTTTAGGCCGTTCGGTTTAAGCGATTTTAGATCAAAAATCCATTTGGTCTCTTTTTTAAGTAATTCTGACTGTGCATTTCCCCCTCTCCAGTTCTTTTTCAACTTGTCTATACCCATATATGAAAAACACTTCATATCTCCCCCATTGCAGGTAATGAAGTGTTTTGGTATAGGGAGATCTTTGTTCCTATCTAAATCGTGATTTTCAATCGACCAGATATGTTCACGAATCCGGTCTCGTAGGGGTCTTTCCGATTCCCCTATATATTGCTTGCCGCATTTACACTGTATTAGATAGATAACCGATTTGTCTGAGCACCTTATGGTGTCTCTAATTTTATAGGATTTTCCTGTAACAGTTGATTTGAATTCCTTTTCCTTTTTGGAGTGTTTACACGCCTTACAGGTTAGGCATGGAAAAAAACCTTTTAAGGTGTTACCTTTTAAATCCATTTGTTTTTCTTTATTCATAATCTTATGTCTATTTTTATTTTTATTTTCAGTTGGTGCTAGAATAGACTTTAGGTTTTCGAGCCTTCTTATAAATAATTTGTGTTTTTTTAGGGAGTAGAGAGCCTATGAGCTCATCGTTCTTTAGTATTCCCCAATGTTTTTTTAGTATTTTTTCTATCAGAAATGTATTATTACTATAATTTGTGATAAATGGAATAAATAAGTTATCATCTGCAGCTTGTTGAATTCTTTTAGGGTTTTTTTTATTTTTAAACCCATTTTTATTTACCAAATCACATCTATTTACTTGTCTTATTTCTTGTCTTATTTCCTCTATCTTTTTATCATTATAGCCCCTATCTACAAATTTCTGTTTTAATTTTTCAGACTGACTATCAAAATCAGTTATATTTGTACAATTTTTCTTTATACGTAGGAACTGTCCTTTAGGAATATTGTCAATCCATCTTGGATGGTGACAGCTCGTGTGGTGGATATAGCTATTTGCATCCACATTTTTAAAATGTGTTTTTGAATGTATTTGATTGTTCACAGGGAATAGTTCTAGATCTAAGAAATTCACACTTTTTTTGATTTTTTCACAAGTAAAACGGAGATTCATCTCATTATTATTCATACTTTCAATAAACTCATTTAACCTAACTTCATCACCCCTCCAAATAATAAGGATGTCATCTATATAACGCTTGTAAGACACCAGGTTTGCTCCAAAGTTGGTATTGCTGAGAAAAAAATGTTCCCAAAAACCCATAAATAAATTTGCATAACTTGGAGCAAACCTGGTGCCCATTGCTGTTCCTCTTTCTTGATTAAAAAACTGAGAGTCATAACTGAAGAAATTATGTGTTAAAATGAATTTGATAGAGTCTATAAGGAAACCTTTTTGTTCCTCTTTCAAGGTCTCATCTTTGTCTAAGAAGTGTTTAACGGCTAATATACTGTCATGGTGATTTATACAGGTATATAATGACGTCACATCACACGTGGCAAGGAGGTAATCCTCCTGCCAGGTGATGGTGTCTACTAATTTCAGAACATCTGTAGAATCTTTTAAGTATGACGGTAATGTCCTGACATATTTTTGTAAAAAGATATCCAGATATTCCGATAAATTTGCTGTCAGGGATCCGATTCCTGAGATAATCGGCCTACCTGGTGGGTTAATAAGTGTTTTGTGAATTTTTGGCAAGCAATATAGTAGGGGAATTTTGGGAAATTTGGGTACTATATAGCCTCTCTCTTTGTCATTAAGTATTCCTTTGTCATGTGCAGAATCTATTAATTTTATTAATTCCTCATTGTATCTTTTCGTTGGATCACTCAGTAATTTTTTATAAGTGTCGTTATCTTTTACAATATTTTCACACATTATTTGATAGTCTGCCCGATCTAAGACTATTCCCCCGCCCTTGTCTGCGGGCTTTATAATTATATCATCCATCTCCAATTCACTAATGATCATTAGTTGTTTCCTACTTAGATTGCTATATGTTTTATTTATTTTATCCTCAGTCAGATTTTCAATGTCCCTCAGGATCAATTAATATTACTATTGTATGATTGTATTCCTTTCTGTGGAGTTTGAGGATACTCCATTTACCCAGTGGTTTATTGGTAACTTTCCCAGTGCAGGTTGTTCACACCCCTCAGTACACTGTTGTTTTTTCATCCTCACTAGTGACAATCAGCTGCAGGGATATGACTGAATCTAATGTTTTTAAATATAGAGATGAAGTATATAAGGGGATTTATAATATTTTCCAAACTGATATTATTGTCACTCCAGACAATGTAGATTCATTATGCAAACTAATGAAGGATTTAGAGGACAAACTAGTATTAGAGATGAAACATAGAACAGAATTCATTTTCATTGAAAAATACTTAGAAAATAAAAGAGTCCCACAGGGATTACGAATTAAAAAAGAATGTGCTTTTAAAATTGAGGATATAGAATTTAAAAAAAGATGGAACGATATCCTAGAGCAAGCCTCTTTTAACCTTTTGAGATTGATAAAAGACTATAGGGGTGAAATTTTGAAAAAATTAGAGAATGAGATTAGAGAATTAGAAATTCAGTTAAAAGAGTTTGAGAACAATATGGAATATATAAACAAAGAAAAAGAAATCAAGAAATTGCTAGCTAGTACTAAGGAGGATATTCTAAAAGTTAAAATAAGAAAATTCGAAAGGGACCGTGAGGATTATTTATCCCACATAAATCAACCTAATTGGGATAATTATATCTCACATACATGGAGACATACAAAATTCACAGAGAAAGAAAGTAATAGGACTGACCCTAAAAAAGCAGAAAGGGTTAATACTATCAATTCACAACATTATAAGAGTAATGAACAGAGAAGATATGGGGATTATAATCAAGTATCAGGGCATACTAGGGCCAGAAATTATGAAAATTATGAAAATTATAATCATTTACAGAAACAGCATAATTTTGGGAATAACTACGACTCCTGCTATAGTCATAATAATAGTAATGAATATGGCCACATGAGGGGAAATAAACAAAGCCCAAGAGTAAGGGATTACAATTACAGAGATCAATCGTATAATGCAAGGCAAATGTATCAGAGAGATCATAGACCATACAATTATATTGATGGTAAACAACAACAGAAAAATAGTAATGAAAACTATAGACCAAATTATAATAATAGATCTCAATACAACCAACAAGGTGAAAATAGATATAATTCAAATCGAGATAATAGTAATGATTGGAGACTGTCTAATAGGTATGTGCCATTGCAGGACACTAGGGAAACTGAACAAATAAATCAACATGCATCTACTTCTTCCTCCTCCACCTCTACTTTATCCCACCCTTTTTTAGGACAAGGCCAAAATTCATTTGCAAGTCCACTTCCACAAAGAGATCTAAGAAAAAGAAGGGCATCAGACAGAGAGGAAAGAGAGGTGGAAGCAGGAGACTCAAAAAAGACCCGATTTTAGAGAAACCAGGTAATAACTTAGGCATCTTTAATCTTAGTAAGAAAATACTGAATTCAGAACATGAGGAACTATTGGGAAAAGGTCTATCTTTTGCACCAAGTTGCAAACTTAATAGATTCGAGACATATATTGATGCACGTAAGTTTGTCAGAAAATTAACTGTAAAGAGATGGTTTCAAAAAAGTGAAATAGAAAAAATGGCTGAGGATACTTTAACCAATAATAGTGAATATATACATACAGACCTAAGAAGCAAGTCTGTATTTTATCCCAAGCATGAGAAAGGCCCTATAATAGAGACATTTGAGAAATTGATCCTGAGGGACATTGAAAATCTGACTGAGGATAAAATAAATAAAACATATAGCAATCTAAGTAGGAAACAACTAATGATCATTAGTGAATTGGAGATGGATGATATAATTATAAAGCCCGCAGACAAGGGCGGGGGAATAGTCATCTTAGATCGGGCAGACTATCAAATAATGTGTGAAAATATTGTAAAAGATAACGACACTTATAAAAAATTACTGAGTGATCCAACGAAAAGATACAATGAGGAATTAATAAAATTAATAGATTCTGCACATGACAAAGGAATACTTAATGACAAAGAGAGAGGCTATATAGTACCCAAATTTCCCAAAATTCCCCTACTATATTGCTTGCCAAAAATTCACAAAACACTTATTAACCCACCAGGTAGGCCGATTATCTCAGGAATCGGATCCCTGACAGCAAATTTATCGGAATATCTGGATATCTTTTTACAAAAATATGTCAGGACATTACCGTCATACTTAAAAGATTCTACAGATGTTCTGAAATTAGTAGACACCATCACCTGGCAAGAGGATTACCTCCTTGCCACGTGTGATGTGACGTCATTATATACCTGTATAAATCACCATGACGGTATATTAGCCGTTAAACACTTCTTAGACAAAGATGAGACCTTGAAAGAGGAACAAAAAGGTTTCCTTATAGACTCTATCAAATTCATTTTAACACATAATTTCTTCAGTTATGACTCTCAGTTTTTTAATCAAGAAAGAGGAACAGCAATGGGCACCAGGTTTGCTCCAAGTTATGCAAATTTATTTATGGGTTTTTGGGAACATTTTTTTTCTCAGCAATACCAACTTTGGAGCAAACCTGGTGTCTTACAAGCGTTATATAGATGACATCCTTATTATTTGGAGGGGTGATGAAGTTAGGTTAAATGAGTTTATTGAAAGTATAAATAATAATGAGATGAATCTCCGTTTTACTTGTGAAAAAAGCAAAAAAAGTGTGAATTTCTTAGATCTAGAACTATTCCCTGTGAACAATCAAATACATTCAAAAACACATTTTAAAAATGTGGATGCAAATAGCTATATCCACCACACGAGCTGTCACCATCCAAGATGGATTGACAATATTCCTAAAGGACAGTTCCTACGTATAAAGAAAAATTGTACAAATATAACCGATTTTGATAGTCAGTCTGAAAAATTAAAACAGAAATTTGTAGATAGGGGCTATAATGATAAAAAGATAGAGGAAATAAGACAAGAAATAAGACAAGTAAATAGATGTGATTTGGTAAATAAAAATGGGTTTAAAAATAAAAAAAACCCTAAAAGAATTCAACAAGCTGCAGATGATAACTTATTTATTCCATTTATCACAAATTATAGTAATAATACATTTCTGATAGAAAAAATACTAAAAAAACATTGGGGAATACTAAAGAACGATGAGCTCATAGGCTCTCTACTCCCTAAAAAAACACAAATTATTTATAAGAAGGCTCGAAACCTAAAGTCTATTCTAGCACCAACTGAAAATAAAAATAAAAATAGACATAAGATTATGAATAAAGAAAAACAAATGGATTTAAAAGGTAACACCTTAAAAGGTTTTTTTCCATGCCTAACCTGTAAGGCGTGTAAACACTCCAAAAAGGAAAAGGAATTCAAATCAACTGTTACAGGAAAATCCTATAAAATTAGAGACACCATAAGGTGCTCAGACAAATCGGTTATCTATCTAATACAGTGTAAATGCGGCAAGCAATATATAGGGGAATCGGAAAGACCCCTACGAGACCGGATTCGTGAACATATCTGGTCGATTGAAAATCACGATTTAGATAGGAACAAAGATCTCCCTATACCAAAACACTTCATTACCTGCAATGGGGGAGATATGAAGTGTTTTTCATATATGGGTATAGACAAGTTGAAAAAGAACTGGAGAGGGGGAAATGCACAGTCAGAATTACTTAAAAAAGAGACCAAATGGATTTTTGATCTAAAATCGCTTAAACCGAACGGCCTAAACTTAGATTTCGATATAGGGTGTTTCCTTAGAGAATAAATCCTATTTGTTTCTTTCCCTTTAGTTTTGCTTGTTTTGTAAATTATCTTAACTTTTTTATTTACATTGCGGACTTAAAATTATATCTGTTGAATATATCCGTTTAGATTACTGTATGGTTCTCTATTAGGTTATACTTAAGCAATATAAATTGATACTGGGACAATATAATTGACATAGAGAGTTGTTTTTTGACTATTATAACCCATATATTTTTAAAAAAACTTTTAAAAAAAACTTTTTTTTTTCCCTGCGGGGTGTGCTTTGGACGGGATAATATAGGGGGTGCAAGTGAAAAATAAAATAAATTTCCCCTTTCTGTATGTTTCTACGAATCCATTATAAATAAAAATGATTGTTAATCTTAAAAGAATCTAAAATTGATCATCAAATAAGCTGAAATTTGAAGGACAAATTGTGCATCTTTAAATGTATTATGAATAAGAGCAGAAAGTAACAATAGAAAAAATGTATCATTTTGTATCTGTATCACAATTCCTTTTGTTTTGAATTAATGCCTAACCAATCATATGCAGGGGTGACGGTATAAAAGACCTGACCTCCCATCTATCAGGAGCTTGACAAAGGCCCAGATCGGGCTGAAACACGTTGCTCCGCCCACTTTTCTAACACACAGGTGACTGGAACTAATTACCAGTGTCGAGACCGCACAGAGACCCAGAGCACAGTTTGGTCTATCTGGCGCGAGTGCTGATACGGATTGCAAAAGACAAGAGGTTTTCTTCATTTCGGGGATCCATCCAACAGTGACCTAATCCAGGATCGCTATAGAGAGACAGCTGGGACTTCATAGAGCATTTTCGGTGTAAGTAATAAGTGAACACCTTAAATTTTGGCTCTCTTCCTGTCTGTTCATTTGGATCTCAAATCTCGTTACAGCTCCGGTTAAAACATCACTAACTTCCAGCTGACGTGGATCTTCCTTGGTTTCCAATGGGATCTTTGTTCTCTATCTCGAATTAATCATTTGTGATAGTGATTGTCTCATTGTTGTTTTATTGTTATTTTATTTATGCAATTTTATTTTGAGGTTTTAGGGATTTTATTGATACTACATTGTCAAACGCCTGATCAGAGTGTTATTTAAATTTGGTTTTAAAAGTATTTTTGTGCACGATTAAGACTGTAATAAAATTTGTTTATTTTTTACTTGCACCATTACTCTGGTTCATCCTTAAGCACATCCCTTTATTTGGGTTTATTAATCAACTACCCAGTTTTTACATATTTGTAAGGAATTATCATTTCCATCGTACTAAGGTAATTTATTGTTTATAGTATACAATAATTAGAACCTTTGCATTACCAATTTAAGCTACACGTTAGCGCCAGGGGTTATTATAGTAATATCCTTATTACTATTGTATGATTGTACCTCTAAATCTTAACCTTGATGAATTGATATTGGTGCTAAGAGGACCCAGTTGTGTTGGGGCCAAGATATTGCCTATGGTCATACCCTTCTTGAAAGCATATATGCAACCCTTAGCCACAAATTCCACCAGGTCTTCGTCAGCTGCAAGCATATGAAAGTGTTTCTGAATAATGTTGCAGACTTGATGGAATTGGTTGCTAAACTGGGTAATAAAATTTATGAACCTTGGGCAGGAAGTTAAATATAAGCCTGATGAAACAACCACTGGATGGTTGAGAAACGCGTTGCTTTTATTAATATTTTAAATAAAGTAAGTTTATTAATATTTAAACCTCCAAAAACAGAAAGAGCAAATAGAGGGTACAAGTATTACCCTCACGAAAGCCAGGGATTTCAGCACTCAGCACTCAAAATATACAACAATGATTAAGTCAATGACACATTTGAATAGTAATATGAAGATTTATTTAGCTGCGGTTACTGCTCCGGTGTAAAAATATACAACAGCTGGGTCCCCTAAACGAAACCACACACACATCGAAATACAAATACATTTATTCTGTACAAATAATTAGTACATCTTAAATATATAACATGAATAAAAAAGCTGGCCAGCTTACTTAAAGTTAGCTTGATACACGTACTGATAATATATATTATTTAATATGCTAACTTGCAACAGCCCTACCAGAGGGTAGCCCTGTGACCCACAGGAATCTGCTGTTACAGAAGCATTAGTTATTTTGTTGTGAAGAGCTTATTTCCCAGCAGCAATGCCTGAACCAGCCAAGCCAGCGCCTAAGAAGGGCTCCAAGAAAACCGTAACAAGTATCATTTCATAAAGAGTTAACTTTGATCAGCTTTTAGAAACTATTTTCTAAATACAAGTTTGCTGGCCTCAGCTCTAATTAAGTTTAGTGATAAACATTCCCATTGTCTAATCACCTCCGGAGTCAGACTGCTAATTGATAGATGGACTGCATTGTTTTATTATGTGTAACTTGTTATCTGAAGTACTGTAATCCTATAGTGGCCTGTCAAAGGACATTGTCTCTCTATCTAAATGTGTGATGGGGGATTTTATGCTTCCCCCCCTGGGAGTGCCCTGTGTGCATGTAACCTCAATAAAAAGCAGGCTGGGCATCCCAGTCCTGAGTTCTTGGTTGACCCTCAATCGCAGCGTTGACTCGTTTTTGTGGGCAGAAGGGTATCCTAGCTGTACTACAGCTAAGGGGGATTATTCTACATTTGCGAGACTAATATAGAATACTATGGAAAGCAGCTTCTCCCCTCTTCAGCAATAGGGATCCAGGCTACTAAGCGGTCCATCTCTCAGCGAGACTAAGGGTAACCGTAACATTTGGCGGCAGCGGTGGGATTTTCCTGGATTTCCTAGGAGAGGTACAGAATGGATGGAGAGCGCTTACGAAAAATTGAAGCGTACAACCCTAAAGGATTTACTTGAAAGCAGAGGGGGGTACGGCAGCAACCGGCCGAGGAGAGAGCTGATCGCAGAATTGACCGAACTGGATCAGAGCTTCACAATGGCGGAAACACCGACCACGATTAGTGACGAAAAAAACAGGATTGTTCGGGAGAAGCTCTCACTGTACGGGCCAAACCCCTCCATGGAATTGGTACAGCAGTTGATGGCGGAAGCGGACGAGGATATACAAAAGACTCAAGCCCACGAACTCAACCTAGCGAACGCACACCGCAATGCTGAAGCCCCGCAGGTAATCATCCCTGTCGAAAATGCTGGGAGGCCCAAGATACCCTATGCAGCATTTCGACCCTTCCTAGAGAGCGAGACAGGGATTGATGAATATTTGGCGGACTTCGAAAGGCAATGTGCCCTGCACCAGATTCCCAACAGAGAGTGGCCCACGATATTGTCCGGGAAACTATCCAGGCGAGCCCTGGAAGCCTTTCGTACTCTGGGTGCTGAGGAAGTGACACAGTATGAGCTAGTTAAGGAGACACTGTTGCAACGGTACGCGGTAACTCCGGACACGTATCGCCAACAGTTTCGGGGCACGAAAAAGAAGCCTAACGATACCCATATGGAATGGGCGCACCGAATGCGGAGAGCGGCAAATCACTGGATGAGCGGAAGTAAAGCGGTGACTGGTGAGGAAATTTTACAATTGTTTCTCTTAGAACATTTTTATAATGGCATGGAACAGCAAGGGAAGGAATGGCTGCGAGACAGGCGGCCTTCTACCTTAGAAGAAGCAGCCAAATTGGCTGATGAGCATTATGACTCCCGTCTTCACGAACCCACGAACTACCGAGCTCCAGCACGGGTTGAACCCAGAGAGGTTTACCGTGCACCCCCTCGTGCTGAATTCCGAGCCCCGGTGCCCGCAGGGCCCACCCAACACTCAGGACCACCCATTAACCGCTCTGAGCGTCCCAGACCGACTTGCCACCGATGCAACCAACCAGGGCATATCATGGCTAGCTGCCCCCTTAATACGCACCAGACACCCAGGAATTACAATTACCCCTCTGGGTCATATCGTCCGGCCCGGGCCCTCTGTGTTAACCAAGAGGCCCCTATGGAGGAATATTTGGGGCCGCTTCACGAGGCGGACCCTGTATATGCTGCCTCAGATAACCGCCAGCACCATCGGCAGAAGGTATGGCTCGAGGGGCGATCTACCGAGGGATTGAGAGACACAGGGGCTACTATCACGCTGGTACAGAGTCATTTGGTGCCGGAGCACAAGCGATCCGGACAGACTGTGGCCGTTAGAGTGGCGGGGGGGGATGTGTACAAAATTCCAACAGCTAAAGTGCATCTTGATTGGGGAGCGGGAAAGGGGGCTGTGAACGTGGGCATAATGGATAATTTACCTGCCGAAGTACTACTGGGCAACGATTTGGGCCCCATGACTTCTGCCTATGCTCCAGTATGCAACAACGAGGCGGACCCAGTGACTACACGGGCCCAAGCCCGGACGGAGCGAGAGCTCTCACCAGTGCGGGAGACACAGGTAAGACCTACCCCGACCTTGCCTGACATGTTAGGCCCCATACCCTGGGACACCCCAGATGCTTTCGAGACAGAGTCTAAGACTGACCCGACCTTACAAAAGTACCGGGAACGAGTAGAGACCGGAGGGAAAACTATACCGCTGGACAGAGAAAAGGGGACAGCGTAGGCGACAGCTGGTAGTGCCCCACAAATACCGTCAAGAAATCCTCAAGATAGGCCACGACATCCCCTTAGCAGGCCACCTAGCCGTAACCCGTACCCTACACCGCATTACTCACACGTTCTTTTGGCCAGGGGTACACGCTGACGTTAGAACTTACTGTAACACCTGCGATGTGTGTCAATGAGTAGGAAGGCGAGGCGATCACCCTAAAGCCCATCTAGTAAATATGCCCATTGTAGAGGAACCCTTCAGCCGGGTTGCTATTGACCTAGTGGGACCACTGGCTACCCCTAGTCCCTCCGGTAAGCGCTACATTCTTACCGTAGTGGACTACGCTACCAGGTACCCAGAGGCTGTCACCCTATCCAACATACAAGCGGATACGGTAGCGAATGCACTAGTACAGGTGTTCTCCCGGGTAGGATTTCCAAAAGAAATCCTATCCGACCAAGGCACCCAATTTACGGCTGAATTGACCCAACAACTCTGGCAGGTTTGCAAAATTAAGTCCCTCCTGAGCTCCCCATACCACCCCCCAGACGAACGGGTTGTGTGAGAGGTTCAATGGGACCCTCAAGCAAATGCTCAAGACGTTCACTCAGGAATACCGAGACTGGGAACGCTTCCTGCCGCACCTCCTATTTGCTTATCGGGAGGTGCCCCAGGAAACGACAGGGTTCTCTCCCTTCGAGTTGCTCTACGGAAGAAAGGTACAGGGACCCCTAAACCTGATCCGGGAGCACTGGGAGGGAGAGATGGAGACTGACGGTGTCCCCATTGTGCCATACGTGCTGGAACTCAGGGACCGAATGGAGCAATTAGCCAAATCCGTGCGGGCTAATCTCCAGTCGGCCCAGAGAAGACAGAAAGTATGGTACGATCGGGGGGCCCGAAAGAGAATCTTCACCATAGGACAAAAGGTGTTAGTACTTAAGCCGGTGAAGACAGACAAATTGCAGGCATCCTGGCAGGGCCCCTACCAGATCGTAGAAAAAAGGGGAGACACCACTTATGTGATAGCTAGCTACCACAACAACAATCTTAGAAAGACATTCCATGTAAACATGCTCAAGGAATATTTTGAGCGACCAGAGAACGTGACGGCCGTATGTTGTTCCCCTCAGGAAGACCCCGACAGTCTACCCATTCCAGACCTATTAGAAAAGAGTCTCCCCACAGGTATAGTGGCTCAGGTTCAGATAGGAGACCGACTTAGCCCCACTGAAAGGGAGCAGCTCAACCAACTCCTACAGTCCAAACACCTCACCTTCTTCCCGAAGCCAGGGTACACTACTTTAACCACCCACCAGGTAGATACTCCGGGACAAGCTCCCTTGTGCCAGGCTCCGTACCGAATCCCTGAAGCAGTTAGGACAGGAATGAAGAAGGAGATCGATGAGATGCTCCAACTCAGGGTAATTGAGCCCTCCGATAGTCCCTGGGCCTCCCCAGTTGTCTTGGTGCCCAAGAAAGATGGGACCACCCGGTTCTGCGTAGACTATCGGAGGCTCAATGAAAAAAACGTGACGGAAGCTTACCCTATGCCCAGGGTAGACGAGCTACTCGATCGTATAGCCAGGGGAAATTACCTGACCACTATTGACCTCTGCAAAGGTTACTGGCAGATTCCCCTGGCCCCGGAGGCTATCCCCAAGTTGGCATTCGTCACCCCATTCGGCTTATATCAGTTTAGGGTAATGTCGTTTGGGATGAAGAATGCCCCAGCTACATTCCAGCGCTTGGTGGATAGGCTCCTGGATGGCTTCCAGAGTTTTGCTTGTGCCTACCTGGACGACATAGCGATCCACAGTGAGTCCTGGGAGGACCACTTAGCTCACATAGGAATGGTTCTGGATCAGATCCGGGCTGCTGGCCTGACTCTGAAGCCAGAAAAATGCCACTTTGGGATGGCCGAGGTACAGTACCTGGGTCATCGGGTGGGGTGTGGAAAGCAGCGACCAGAGCTGGCCAAGATAGAAGCTGTTGCTAATTGGCCCACCCCCATCACTAAGACTCAGGTCCTAGCCTTCCTGGGCACGGCAGGGTACTATAGACGGTTTGTACCAGACTACAGCACACTTGCCAAACCCCTGACTGACTTGACCAAGAAGAACTTACCTCGACAGGTTCTGTGGTCTCCCCACTGTGAAACGGCTTTCCAGGCTCTCAAAAATGCTCTAATTAAAGCTCCTGTCTTGGCGGCCCCAGCCCTTAGCAAACGTTTTATCGTCCATACAGATGCTTCCATGTTCGGGCTGGGAGCCATCCTCAGCCAAGTAGGCAAAGATGGAGGGGAGCATCCAGTTGCCTACATCAGCCGGAAGCTCCTGCCCCGCGAAGTCAGCTATGCAGCGGTTGAAAATGAGTGTTTGGTTTTGGTGTGGGCATTAAAGAAATTGACTCCCTATTTATATGGGCAGGAGTTCACTCTGGTCACCGACCATAACCCGTTGGTGTGGCTGAACCGGGTTTCTGGAGATAACGGCAGGCTATTACGTTGGAGTTTATCGTTGCAACCCTTCAATTTCACCATTACTTACAGACCTGGGAAACAGAATGGCAACGCCGACGGGTTGTCCAGACAAACTGACCTCAGCCCCGCATAACCAGCGGTCTGGACAGCCTTAGTCTGCCCCGAAAAGGGGTCAGACCGTGTCTGCCAGAGTGTTCCACAGAAAGGGAGCACTGTTACAGAAGCATTAGTTATTTTGTTGTGAAGAGCTTATTTCCCAGCAGCAATGCCTGAACCAGCCAAGCCAGCGCCTAAGAAGGGCTCCAAGAAAACTGTAACAAGTATCATTTCATAAAGAGTTAACTTTGATCAGCTTTTAGAAACTATTTTCTAAATACAAGTTTGCTGGCCTCAGCTCTAATTAAGTTTAGTGATAAACATTCCCATTGTCTAATCACCTCCGGAGTCAGACTGCTAATTGATAGATGGACTGCATTGTTTTCTTATGTGTAACTTGTTATCTGAAGTACTGTAATCCTATTGTGGCCTGTCAAAGGACATTGTCTCTCTATCTAAATGTGTGATGGGGAATTTTATGCTTCCCCCCCTGGGAGTGCCCTGTGTGCATGTAACCTCAATAAAAAGCAGGCTGGGCATCCCAGTCCTGAGTTCTTGGTTGACGCTCAATCGCAGCGTTGGCTCGTTTTTGTGGGCAGAAGGGTATCCTAGCTGTACTACAGCTAAGGGGGATTATTCTACATTTGCGAGACTCATATAGAATACTATGGAAAGCAGCTTCTCCCCTCTTCAGCAATAGGGATCCAGGCTACTAAGCGGTCCATCTCTCAGCGAGACTAAGGGTAACCGTAACATCTGCTACCATAGATAATATTGGGGATCCATGCAAGATAAAGCATAAACAGTTTTAAGTATAGATGGCAACACCTCTCTCAGAGGATAACCCAATAAAAATTGGAAATCTATTATCATGAGTAAAAAATTCACCTGAGGATCTATGCCAAATACTACATAACAATGAATATCAAAGCATGATATAAGTGTAATATAAGCTTGCACTAAATTATAATGAACAACACCCCAACCAGAGGGTAGCACCAATTTTTAAAAAGGTATACGCTACCATAGAAACTTAAAGGGTTCTATGTTCAATTTATAAATAGTACATAATAACAGCCATTTATATAAGAACATATGGTGTCATGACAAATAAATAAGCAGGTCATTCCAGATAGATTGTTTATGCAGTTTTTTGCCGTATTGGTTAAACTCCAGTAATAATCAAACTGTGGTATATAGTGTTCTTGACTATTTGTATCCTAAAGAAAAACTTTTCATTGTAAGATGTATGAACTCGTAAGTCCGTTCTCAGCTGTGAAGAATAATGACATCACACGCCAATGGCCGTTTCACCCCCCACGTGACCAAGAGTCATAGGAGCTTCTTCAGGGCGTATACCTCAGAGCTCTGTGTATGGTCCTTATAACCACCGCCCTTGTATTGGATTGGTGAAATATTACTAATGTAATTCTGGTAACTATTCATAGAGAAACTTGTTTAGTGACCAAACATTGTATCCATTCTTTACTTGTACCTTAATCGTTGCAACAATTGTATAGGTTAACATCATAATGCTAGCACATTTAACCACTTTTGTTTTTCAAAGTAAATTTATTTAGCACAACATTATTAATTCATCATAGAGCCAGTGGGCACAAAAATGAGCACCAAGAGACAGAAAGAGGAGAGTAAAGACTTGTTTGCAATGATGATACAAGCAACTTGAGACGACTATATATAGTATCAACAATATATTAATATCAAAAAAAAGGGGCAAAATCTAATTTTTCATTTAGTCCCCTTGGCGATAAGGTTTTTAACCTATAAATCCAGACTACCTCTTTTCTAAGTAGCAAATTATTGATATCGCCACCTCTGCCATACAGGGAGCATCTCTCAATCCCTATTACTTTCAAAGGTTAATAAACTCTCTACTGAAATATATAGAAAAAGTACTGCTACTCATACACTACTATTGGCTACCAGCCATCATCCCCCGTCCCTTATTAAAGGGATTCCTATTGGACAATTTCTTAGATTGCGAAGAAATTGTTCCAGCAAGACTAAATTCAATATACATGCTCAGGAAATGTCTAATCGGTTTAAAGTGAGGGGATATTCAAAACGAAATGTAAAGTATGCTATGAACCGTGCCCTTAAAGCGAATAGGGACTCCCTGTTGTTTGATAAAAAAGAGAAAAAAATCAGATAATAGAGTAAGATTTGTTACTGAATATAATGGACATTGGAATCAAGTTCGTAAAATATTAAATAATAAATGGCAATTTTTGCTTTCAGATGAGAATGTGAAAAATGTGGTAGGTGACTTTCCATCACTGGTTGCACGTAGGGCTCCCAATTTGAAAGATAAATTGGTTAACGATTTTTCACGTAACCCTAAAGCACAAAATTGGTTAGAAAAACGTCAGAAGCTGCAAGGTTGCTTCCAATGTGGAAATTGTGTTTTCTGCAAATTTGTTGTAAAAACTAAACAGATTAGTACAGGTGAGAAAACATAAGAAATCAGACAATTTATTAATTGTAAATCTGATAATGTAATATATCTCCTGTATTGTCCATGTCCTCTTTTTTTTATACAGGCAAAACTAAGAGGGTACTAAAGGATAGAATAACAGAACATCATAACGATATCTCTAATGCAAAAGAGGGTCCCATAAATTGTAATATAGCTTTACATTTCAAATTATGCCATAACTGTTCTACAGATGATTTGAAAGTAATAGGGATTGAGAGATGCTCCCTGTATGGCAGAGGTGGCGATATCGATAATTTGCTACTTAGAAAAAAGGTAGCCTGGATTTATAGGTTAAAAACCTTATCGCCAAGGGGATTAAATGAAAAATTAGATTTTGACCCTTTTTTGTGATATTAATATATTGTTGATACTATATATAGTTGCTTGTATTATCATTGCAAACGAGTCTTTACTCTCCTCTTTCTGTCTCTTGGTGCTCATTTTTTGTGCCCACTGGCTCTATGATGAATTAATAATGTTGTGCTAAATAAATTTATTTTATCGTTTGAAAAACAAAAGTGGTTAAATGTGCTAGCATTATGATGTTAACCTATACAATTGTTGCAACGATGAAGGTACAAGTAAAGAATGGATACAATGTTTGGTCACTAAACAAGTTTCTCTATGGATAGTTACCAGAATCACATTAGTAATATTTCACCAATCCGATACAAGGGCGGTGGTTATAAGGACCATACACAGAGCTCTGAGGTATACGCCCTGAGGAAGTCCCTATAAAGCTTGGTCACGTGGGGGGTGAAACGGCCGTTGGCGTGTGACGTCATTATTCTTCACAGCTGAGAACCGCCTTCTTGGGAGTGCTCGATGCACGCTGAAAACATACTTTAACAGCCACGAAGGAAAGCTACAATCTGTTTTCTGGACTAAATTGTTCCTAAGGACTTTAAAAGAGGAGTATTTCTACAGAAAAATTAGCAACCCTTCTGTAATGTATAACGGACTTATGAGTTCATACATCTTACAATGAAAAGTTTTTCTTTAGGATACAAATAGTCAAGAACACTATATACCGCAGTTTGATTATTACTGGAGTTTAACCAATACGGCAAAAAACTGCATAAACAATCTATCTGGAATGACCTGCTTATTTATTTGTCATGACACCATGTGTTCTTATATAATGGCTGTTATTATGCACTCATTATAAATTGAACATAGAACCCTTTAAGTTTCTATGGTAGCGTATACCTTTTTAAAAATTGGTGCTACCCTCTGGTTGGGGTGTTGTTCATTATAATTTAGTGCAAGCTTATATTACACTTATATCATGCTTTGATATTCATTGTTATGTAGTATTTGGCATAGATCCTCGGGTGAATTTTTTACTCATGATAACAGATTTCCAATTTTTATTGGGTTATCCTCTGAGAGAGGTGTTGCCATCTCTACTTAAAACTGTTTATGCTTTATCTTGCATGGATCCCCAATATTATCTATGGTAGCAGATTCCTGTGAGTCACAGGGCTACCCTCTGGTAGGGGTGTTGCAAGTTAGCATATTAAATAATTTATATTATCAGTACGTGTATCGAGCTAACTTTAAGTAAGCTGGTCACCTTTTTTTATTCATGCTATATATTTAAGATGTACTAATTATTTGCACCAAATAAATGTATTTGTATTTCGATGTGTGTGTGGTTTCGTTTAGGGGACCCAGCTGTTGTATATTTTACACCGGAGCAGTAACCGCAGCCAAATAAATCTTCATATTACTATTCAAATGTGTCATTGACTTAATCATTGTTGTATATTTTGAGTGCTGAAATCCCTGGCTTTCGTGAGGGTAATACTTGTACCCTCTATTTGTTCTTTCTGTTTTTGGAGGTTTAAATAATTGTTCTACAGGGTCTGCACCTAAGTAATTATAAATAAGCTAATAATTGCTCTCTTCTCCCCAATAAGTAGTGTTAAGTGTTATTAATACTTACTACTTGCTGCCGGATTGTTTCCACAATTTTTAATTATTTTTTTCAACTAATACCTGATTATAACCATTACCCTTTTATCACTGGGAGTTCCAGATTGCCTGATACAAGTCTGCTAGGTGACTGTATTGAGCCCAGTCTGCTCTGAGTGCACCACTGAAGGTGCTCTTCCAAATGTGAGTGCAATATATATCACTGTTATATGTTTATCTACCTACACAAGCAATACTAGGTCAGTCTTCTGGATGACTGCCAATTGATCCCAGATCGCTTCTTCTGCACCACTAGGGGTGCCACAATCAATGTGAGTGTATCCATCACATATTATTTACACTTTGAATCGAACAATATTGGGCCATTTGGCGCATCTGTCTTTTTGTATTGTTTGCAAATTTATATCATGTCACTTTTTAAAAACAGCTGTCACTTTAAGAAAAACAAAATTTATGCTTACATGATAAATTTATTTATTTCCGGATATAATGAGTCCACGGCTTACGTAATTACTGTTGGGAATATCACTCCTGGCCAGCAGGAGGAGGCAAAGAGCACTACAGTTAAACTGCTAAGTATCACTCCCTTACCTACAACCCCCAGTCATTCGACTGAAGGGAAATGGACATAAAGGAGTAACACAAGATGTAGAGGTGCCTGAGGTTATAGTCAAAAGAACAACTGTCTTAAAATAAAGGGTGGGGCCGTGGACTCACCATATCCGAAAAGAAAGAAATTTATCAGGATAGTTACCAGAATCACATTAGTAATATTTCACCAATCCGATACAGGGGCGTTGGTTATAATGACCATACACAGAGCTCTGAGGTATACGCCCTGAGGAAGCCCCTATGACGCTTGGTCACGTGGGGGGTGAAACGGCCGTTGGCGTGTGACGTCATTATTCTTCACAGCTGAGAACTGCCTTCTTTGGAGTGCTCGATGCACGCTGAAAACATACTTTAACAGCCACGAAGGAAAGCTACAATCTGTTTTCTGGACTAAATTGTTCCCAAGGACTTTAAAAGAGGAGGATTTCTACAGAAAAATTAGCAACCCTCTGTAATGTATAACGGACTTACGAGTTCATACATCTTACAATGAAAAGTTTTTCTTTAGGATACAAATAGTCAAGAACACTATATACCGCAGTTTGATTATTACTGGAGTTTAACCAATACGGCACAAAACTGCATAAACAATCTATCTGGAATGACCTGCTTATTTATTTGTCATGACACCATGTGTTCTTATATAATGGCTGTTATTATGCACTCATTATAAATTGAACATAGAACCCTTTACGTTTCTATGGTAGCGTATACCTTTTTAAAAATTGGTGCTGCCCTCTGGTTGGGGTGTTGTTCATTATAATTTAGTGCAAGCTTATATTACACTTATATCATGCTTTGATATTCATTGTTATGTAGTATTTGGCATAGATCCTCAGGTGAATTTTTTACTCATGATAACAGATTTCCAATTTTTATTGGGTTATCCTCTGAGAGAGGTGTTGCCATCTCTACTTAAAACTGTTTATGCTTTATCTTGCATGGATCCCCAATATTATCTATGGTAGCAGATTCCTGTGGGTCACAGGGCTACCCACTGGTAGGGCTGTTGCAAGTTAGCATATTTGTTACGGTTACCCTTAGTCTCGCTGAGAGATGGACCGCTTAGTAGCCTGGATCCCTATTGCTAAAGAGGGGAGAAGCTGCTTTCCATAGTATTCTATATGAGTCTCGCAAATATAGAATAATCTCCCTTAGCTGCAGTACAGCTAGGATACCCTTCTGCCCACAAAAACGAGTCAACGCTGCGATTGAGGGTCAAACAAGAACTCAGGACTGGGATGCCCAGCCTGCTTTTTATTAAGGTTACATGCACACAGGGCACTCCCAGGGGGAGAGGGGGGGAAGCACAAAATCCCCCATCACACATTTAGATAGAGAGCACTGTCCTTTGACAGGCCACAATAGGATTACAGTACTTAAGATAACAAGTTTACAAGTTCATCTTATCAATTAGCAGTCTGGCTCCAGAGGTGATTAGACAATAGTTTCTAAAAGCTGAAAAAAAAAGAGTTAACTCTTTATGAAATGAAACTTGTTACAGTTTTCTTGGAGCCCTTCTTAGGCGCTGGCTTGCTGGTTCAGGCATTGCTGCTGGGAAATAAGCTCTTCACAACAGAATAACTAATGCTTCTGTAACATTGCTCCCTTTCTGTGGAACACTCTGGCAGACACGGTCTGACCCCTTTTCGGGGCAGACTAAGGCTGTCCAGACCGCTGGTTATGCGGGGCTGAGGTCGGTTTGTCTGGACAACCCGTCGGCGTTGCCATTCTGTTTCCCAGGTCTGTAAGTAATGGTGAAATTGAAGGTTTGCAACGATAAGCTCCAACGTAATAGCCTGCCGTTATCTCCAGAGACCCGGTTCAGCCACACCAACGGGTTATGGTCGGTGACCAGAGTGAACTCCTGACCATATAAATAGGGAGTCAATTTCTTTAATGCCCACACCAAAGCCAAACACTCCTTTTCGACCGCTGCATAGCTGACTTCGCGGGGCAGGAGCTTCCGGCTGATGTAGGCAACTGGATGCTCCCCTCCATCTTCGCCTACTTGGCTGAGGACAGCTCCCAGCCCGAACATGGAAGCATCTGTATGGACGATAAAACGTTTGTTAAGGGCTGGGGCCGCCAAGACAGGAGCGTTAATTAGAGCATTTTTGAGAGCCTGGAAAGCCGTTTCACAGTGGGGAGACCACAGGACCTGTCGAGGTAAGTTCTTCTTGGTCAAGTCAGTCAGGGGTTTGGCAAGTGTGCTGTAGTCTGGTACGAACCGTCTATAGTACCCTGCCGTGCCCAGGAAGGCTAGGACCTGAGTCTTAGTGATGGGGGTGGGCCAATTGGCGACAGCTTCTATTTTGGCCGGCTCTGGTCGCTGCTTTCCACACCCCACCCGGTGACCCAGGTACTGTACCTCGGCCATCCCAAAGTGGCATTTTTCTGGCTTCAGAGTCAGGCCAGCAGCCCGGATCTGATCCAGAACCATTCCCACATGAGCTAAGTGGTCCTCCCAGGACTCACTGTGGATCGCTATGTCGTCCAGGTAGGCGCAAGCAAAACTCTGGAAGCCATCCAGGAGCCTATCCACCAAGCGCTGGAATGTAGCTGGGGCATTCTTCATCCCAAACGGCATTACCCTAAACTGATATAAGCCGAATGGGGTGACGAATGCCGACTTGGGGATAGCCTCCGGGGCCAGGGGAATCTGCCAGTAACCTTTGCAGAGGTCAATAGTGGTCAGGTAATTTCCCCTGGCTATACGATCGAGTAGCTCGTCTACCCTGGGCATAGGGTAAGCGTCCGTCACGGTATTTTCATTGAGCCTCCGATAGTCTACGCAGAACCGGGTGGTCCCATCTTTCTTGGGCACCAAGACAACTGGGGAGGCCCAGGGACTATCGGAGGGCTCAATTACCCTGAGCTGGAGCATCTCATCGATCTCCTTCTTCATTCCTGTCCTAACTGCTTCGGGGATTCGGTACGGAGCCTGGCGCAAGGGAGCTTGTCCCGGAGTATCTACCTGGTGGGTGGTTAAAGTAGTGTACCCTGGCTTCGGGGAGAAGGTGAGGTGTTTGGACTGGAGGAGTTGGTTGAGCTGCTCCTTTTCAGTGGGGCTAAGTCGGTCCCCTATCTGAACCTGCGCCACTATACCTGTGGGGAGGCTCTTTTCTAATAGGTCTGGAATGGGTAAACTGTCGGGGTCTTCCTGAGGGGAACAACATACGGCCGTCACGTTCTCTGGTCGCTCAAAATATTCCTTGAGCATGTTTACATGGAATGTCTTTCTAAGATTGTTGTCGTGGCAGCTAGCTATCACATAAGTGGTGTCTCCCCTTTTCTCTACGATCTGGTAGGGACCCTGCCAGGACGCCTGCAATTTGTCTGTCTTCACCGGCTTAAGTACTAACACCTTTTGTCCTATGGTGAAGATTCTCTTTCGGGCCCCCCGATCGTACCATACTTTCTGTCTTCTCTGGGCCAACTGGAGATTAGCCCGCACGGATTTGGCTAATTGCTCCATTCGGTCCCTGAGTTCCAGCACGTATGGCACAATTGGGACACCGTCAGCCTCCATCTCTCCCTCCCAGTGCTCCCGGATCAGGTTTAGGGGTCCCCGTACCTTTCTTCCGTAGAGCAACTCGAAGGGAGAGAACCCTGTCGTTTCCTGGGGCACCTCCCGATAAGCAAATAGGAGGTGCGGCAGGAAGCGTTCCCAGTCTCGGTATTCCTGAGTGAACGTCTTGAGCATTTGCTTGAGGGTCCCATTGAACCTCTCACACAGCCCGTTCGTCTGGGGGTGGTATGGGGAGCTTAGGAGGGACTTAATTTTGCAAACCTGCCAGAGTTGTTGGGTCAATTCAGCCGTAAATTGGGTGCCTCGGTCGGATAGGATTTCTTTTGGAAATCCTACCCGGGAGAACACCTGTACTAGTGCATTCGCTACCGTATCCGCTTGTATGTTGGATAGGGCGACAGCCTCTGGGTACCTGGTAGCGTAGTCCACTACGGTAAGAATGTATCGCTTACCGGAGGGACTAGGGGTAGCCAGTGGTCCCACTAGGTCAATAGCAACCCGGCTGAAGGGTTCCTCTACAATGGGCATATTTACTAGCTGGGCTTTAGGGTGATCGCCTCGCCTTCCTACTCGTTGACACACATCGCAGGTGTTACAGTAAGTTCTAACGTCAGCGTGCACCCCTGGCCAAAAGAACGTGTGAGTAATGCGGTGTAGGGTACGGGTAACGGCTAGGTGGCCTGCTAAGGGGATGTCGTGGCCTATTTTGAGGATTTCTTGACGGTATTTGTGGGGCACTACCAGCTGTCGCCTACGCTGTCCCCTTTTCTCTGTCCAGCGGTATAGTTTCCCTTTTTCCCATAAGAATGTTTCGTTATCTGCCCCGCCCCCTCCGGTCTCTGCTCGTTCCCGGTACTTTTGTAAGGTCGGGTCAGTCTTAGACTCTGCCTCGAAGGCATCTGGGGTGTCCCAGGGTATGGGGCCTAACCTGTCAGGCAAGGTCGGGGTAGGTCTTACCTGTGTCTCCCGCACTGGTGAGAGCTCTCGCTCCGTCCGGGCTTGGGCCCGTGTAGTCACTGGGTCCGCCTCGTTGTTGCATACTGGAGCATAGGCAGAAGTCATGGGGCCCAAATCGTTGCCCAGTAGTACTTCGGCAGGTAAATTATCCATTAGGCCCACGTTCACAGCCCCCTTTCCCGCTCCCCAATCAAGATGCACTTTAGCTGTTGGAATTTTGTACACATCCCCCCCCGCCACTCTAACGGCCACAGTCTGTCCGGATCGCTTGTGCTCTGGCACCAAATGACTCTGTACCAGCGTGATAGTAGCCCCTGTGTCTCGCAATCCCTCGGTAGATCGCCCCTCGAGCCATACCCTCTGCCGATGGTGCTGGCGGTTATCTGAGGCAGCATATACAGGGTCTGCCTCGTGAAGCGGCCCCACATATCCCTCCATAGGGGCCTCTTGGTTAACACAGAGGGCCCGGGCCGGACGATAGGACCCAGAGGGGTAATTGTAATTCCTGGGTGTCTGGTGCGTATTAAGGGGGCAGCTAGCCATGAAATGCCCTGGTTGCTTGCATCGGTGGCAAGTCGGTCTGGGACGCTCAGAGCTGTTATTGGGTGGTCCTGAGTGTCGGACGAGCCCTGTGGGCACCGGGGCTCGGAATTCAGCACGAGGGGGTGCACGGTAAACCTCTCTGGGTTCGACCCGTGCTGGAGCTCGGTAGTTCATGGGTTCGTGAAGACGGGAGTCATAATGTTCATCGGCCAATTTGGCTGCTTCTTCTAAGGTAGAAGGCCGCCTGTCTCGCAGCCATTCCTTCCCTTGCTGTTCCATGCCATTATAAAAATGTTCTAAGAGAAACAATTGTAAAATTTCCTCCCCAGTCACCGCTTTACTTCCGCTCAGCCAGTGATTTGCCGCTCTCCGCATTCGGTGCGCCCATTCCATATGGGTATCGTTAGGCTTCTTTTCCGTGCCCCGAAACTGTCGGCGATACGTGTCCGGAGTTACAGCGTACCGTCGCAACAGTGTCTCCTTAACTAGCTCATACTGTGTCACTTCCTCAGCACCCAGAGTACGAAAGGCTTCCAGGGCTCGCCCGGATAGTTTCCCAGACAATATCGTGGGCCACTCTCTGTTGGGAATCTGGTGCAGGGCACATTGCCTTTCGAAGTCCGCCAAATATTCATCAATCCCTGTATTGCTCTCTAGGAAGGGTCGAAATGCCGCATAGGGTATCTTGGGCCTCCCAGCATTTTCGACAGGGATGATTACCTACGGGGCTTCAGCATTGCGGTGTGCGTTCGCTAGGTTGAGTTCGTGGGCTCGAGTCTCTCGTATATCCTCGTCCGCCTCCGCCATCAACTGCTGTACCAATTCCATGGAGGGGTTCGGCCCGTATAATGAGAGCCTTTCCCGAACAATCCTGGTTTTTTCGTCACTAATCGTGGTCGGTGTTTCCGCCATTGTGAAGCTCTGATCCAGTTCGGTCAATTCTGCGATCAGCTCTCTCCTCGGCCGGTTGCTGGCGTACCCCCCTCTGCTTTCAAGTAAATCCTTTAGGGTTGTACGCTTCAATTTTTCGTAAGCGCTCTCCATCCGTTCTGTACCTCTCCTAGGAAATCCAGGAAAATCCCGCCGCTGCCGCCAAATGTTACGGTTACCCTTAGTCTCGCTGAGAGATGGACCGCTTAGTAGCCTGGATCCCTATTGCTAAAGAGGGGAGAAGCTGCTTTCCATAGTATTCTATATGAGTCTCGCAAATATAGAATAATCTCCCTTAGCTGCAGTACAGCTAGGATACCCTTCTGCCCACAAAAACGAGTCAACGCTGCGATTGAGGGTCAAACAAGAACTCAGGACTGGGATGCCCAGCCTGCTTTTTATTAAGGTTACATGCACACAGGGCACTCCCAGGGGGAGAGGGGGGGAAGCACAAAATCCCCCATCACACATTTAGATAGAGAGCACTGTCCTTTGACAGGCCACAATAGGATTACAGTACTTAAGATAACAAGTTTACAAGTTCATCTTATCAATTAGCAGTCTGGCTCCAGAGGTGATTAGACAATAGTTTCTAAAAGCTGAAAAAAAAAGAGTTAACTCTTTATGAAATGAAACTTGTTACAGTTTTCTTGGAGCCCTTCTTAGGCGCTGGCTTGCTGGTTCAGGCATTGCTGCTGGGAAATAAGCTCTTCACAACAGAATAACTAATGCTTCTGTAACATTATTAAATAATATATATTATCAGTATGTGTATCAAGCTAACTTTAAGTAAGCTGGCCACCTTTTTTTATTCATGCTATATATTTAAGATGTACTAATTATTTGCACCAAATAAATGTATTTGTATTTCGATGTGTGTGTGGTTTCGTTTAGGGGACCCAGCTGTTGTATATTTTACACCGGAGCAGTAACCGCAGCTAAATAAATCTTCATATTACTATTCAAATGTGTCATTGACTTAATCATTGTTGTATATTTTGAGTGCTGAAATCCCTGGCTTTCATGAAGGTAATACTTGTACCCTCTATTTGTTCTTTCTGTTTTTGGAGGTTTAAATAATTGTTCTACAGGGTCTGCACCTAAGTAATTATAAATAAGCTAATAATTGCTCTCTTCTCCACAATAAGTAGTGTTAAGTGTTATTAATACTTACTACTTGCTGCCGGATTGTTTCCACAATTTTTAATTATTTTTTTCAACTAATACCTGATTATAACCATTACCCTTTTATCACTGGGAGTTCCAGATTGCCTGATACAAGTCTGCTGGGTGACTGTATTGAGCCCAGTCTGCTCTGAGTGCACCACTGAAGGTGCTCTTCCGAAATGTGAGTGCAATATATATCACTGTTATATGTTTATCTACCTACACAAGCAATACTAGGTCAGTCTTCTGGATGACTGCCAATTGATCCCAGATCGCTTCATCTGCACCACTAGGGGTGCCACAATCAATGTGAGTGTATCCATCACATATTATTTACACTTTGAATCGAACAATATTGGGCCATTTGGCGCATCTGTGTTTTTGTATTGTTTGCAAATTTATATCATGTCACTTTTTAAAAACAGCTGTCACTTTAAGAAAAACAAAATTTATGCTTACATGATAAATGTATTTATTTCCGGATATGGTAAGTCCACGGCTTGCGTAATTACTGTTGGGAATATCACTCCTGGCCAGCAGGAGGAGGCAAAGAGCACTACAGTTAAACTGCTAAGTATCACTCCCTTACCCACAACCCCCAGTCATTCGACTGAAGGGAAATGGAGATAAAGGAGTAACACAAGATGCAGAGGTGTCTGAGGTTATAGTCAAAAGAACAACTGTCTTAAAATAAAGGGTGGGGCCGTGGACTCACCATATCCGGAAAGAAATTTATCAGGTAAGCATAAATGTTGTTTTTCTTTCCTAAAATATATGGTGAGTCCACGGCTTGAGTAATTACTGTTGAGAAACAATACCCAAGCTAGAGGACACGGAAAAATAGGGAGGGACAAGACAGGCAGTCCTAAACAGAAGGCACCACCGCTTGAAGAACCTTTCTCCCAAAAGAAGCCCCAGCCGAGGCAAAAGTATCAAATATGGAAAATTTGGAAAAAGTATGTAGAGAAGACCAAATTGTAGCCTTCCAAATTTGTTCCACGGAATCTTCATTTTTGTAATCAGCTCTTGTGAAATGAGCCGTAATTCTCTCAGGAGGCTGCTGTCCAGCAGTCTCATAAGCCAAACGAATTATACTTCGTAACCAAAAAGAAAGAGTAGTAGCAGTATCTTTCTGACCTTTACATTTCCTAGTGAAACAGACAAAGAGGGCAGAGGACTGGCGAAAATTCTTAGTCATCTGTAAGTAGAATTTAAGAGCACATACAACATCCAAATTGTGTAACAAATGTTCTTTTGCAGAAGAAAGATTAGGACACAGAGGGAACAACAATAATCGCCTGATTGAAATTTCTATTAGAAACAACCTTAGGAAGGAAACCTAACTTAGTATGAAGAACCGCCTTATCGGCATGAAAAATAAGATAAGGGGAATCGCATTGCAGAGCTGAGAGTTCCGAGACTCTTCGAGCAGAAGAGATAGCAACAAGAAACAAAACCTTCCAAGATAACAACTTAATGTCTATGGAATGCAACGGCTCAAACGGAGCCATCTGTAAAACTTTAAGAACAAGGTAAGGCTCTAAGGAGGAGCAACAGACTTAAAGACAGGCCTGATTTTCACCAAGGCCTGACAAAAAGATTGCACATCTGGCACATCTGCCAAACGTTTATGTAGTAAAACTGATAAAGCAGAAATCTGACCCTTCAGGGTTACTGACTGACAAACCCTTCTCCAGGCCTTCCTGAATAAAAGAAAATTCTAGGAATTCTAATTCTACTCCAAGGGTAGCCCTTGGAATCACACCAATAAAGATAATTACACCATATCTTATGGTAAATCTTTCTAGTAAAAGGCTTGCGAGCCTGAATCATGGTCTCAATGACCAACTCAGAAAAAACACGCTTAGACAGAATTAAGCGTTCAATCTCCAAGCACTTAGCTTCAGAGAAATGAGATTTGGCTGAAGGAAGGGACCCTGAATCAGGAGGTCCTTCCTCAGAGGTAGTCTCTAAGGTGGGAGAGATGACATCTCCACTAGGTCTGCAAACCAGATCCTGCGAGGCCACGCAGGGGCTATTAGAATCACTGATGCCCTCTCCTGTTTGATATGAGCAATGACTCGTGGAAGGAGAGCAAACAGGAAACAGGTATGCCAACCTGAAAACCCAAAGAACCACCATAGCATCTATCAGAATGGCTTGCTCTTGACCTTGAACCATACCTTGGAAGCTTGGCGTTCTGACGGAATGCCATCAGATCTAACTCCGGCATCCCAATATGAACACTAAGCTGGAAAACACTTCCAGATGTAGTTCTCACTCCCCAGGATGACAAGTTTGTCTGATCAGAAAATCCGCTTCCCAGTTGTCTACTCCTGGAATGTGGATGGCAGATAGATAGCAATTTTGGGTCTCTGCCCACTGAAGAATCCGAGTAACCTCCTTCATGGCTAAGAAACTCCGAAAGTCTGCCCCCCCCCCAATCCGATCCAGGATCGGGGGCAAACCCTTCATGCTGATTTGGAATCAGTTGCGGTTTCTTTGATTGTTTTCCCTTGTTCCAAATCTGATTGGGTTTCCAAGAAGACTTGGATTGTTCCTGCTTGGAAGAAGAAGGGGAAGGCTTTCCTCTGAAGTTACAAAAGGAATGAAAATTACTCTGATGTCCTTTAGGCCTATTCTTCTTATCTTGAGGTAGAAAATACCATTTCCACCCGTAATATCAGAGATAATTTCTGCCAAATCGGGTCTAAACAAGGTTTTGCCCTTGTAAGTAATCGCCAGAAGCTTGACTTTAGAGGAAACGTCCGCAGACCAGGATTTCAGCCATAACGCCCTGCCCTTAGCTCCTAGTCTAACAACCTGTAAAATGGCATCTGCAATAAAGGAATTGGCCAACTTAAGAGCTTTAATCCTATCTTGAATTTCATCCAACAATGCAAAAGATAGTCGCACCACCAAACTGCAAAAATAATCAGTTTATTGAGCCAGACTGCACAAATCAACAACGTTTCGGACAGATGTCCTTAGGCATGTATAGTTAGGCACTGACCACATCCTTAAATACCTACACAGACCCCACCCACAAAAACAAGCCACCTGTACACAGTACACCTATACAGCATACTCCAATCTAGTGGTCATTACAAAATCTATGGCCTAGATTTGGAGTTTGGCGTTAGCCGTGAAAACCAGCGTTAGAGGCTCCTAACGCTGGTTTTAGGCTACCGCCGGTATTTGGAGTCAGTGATTAAAGGGTCTAACGCTCACTTTTCAGCCGCGACTTTTCCATACCGCAGATCCCCTTACGTCAATTGCGTATCCTATCTTTTCAATGGGATCTTCCTAACGCCGGTATTTAGAGTCGTTTCTGAAGTGAGCGTTAGAGCTCTAACGACAAAACTCCAGCCGCAGAAAAATAGCAGGAGTTAAGAGCTTTCTGGGCTAATGCCGGTTCATAAAGCTCTTAACTACTGTACCCTAAAGTACACTAACACCCATAAACTACCTATGTACCCCTAAACCGAGGTCCCCCCACATCGCCGCAACTCGATTACATTTTTTAACCCCTAATCTGCCGACCGCCACCTACGTTATACTTATGTACCCCTAATCTGCTGCCCCTAACACCGCCGACCCCTGTATTATATTTATTAACCCCTAATCTGCCCCCCACAACGTCGCCGCCAGCTACTTAAATAATTAACCCCTAATCTGCCGACCGCAAAGCGCCGCCACCTACGTTATCCTTATGTACCCCTAATCTGCTGCCCCTAACACCGCCGACCCCTATATTATATTTATTAACCCCTAACCTGCCCCCCACAACGTCGCCGACACCTGCCTACACTTATTAACCCCTAATCTGCCGAGCGGACCTGAGCGCTACTATAATAAAGTTATTAACCCCTAATCCGCCTCACTAACCCTATCATAAATAGTATTAACCCCTAATCTGCCCTCCCTAACATCGCCGACACCTAACTTCAATTATTAACCCCTAATCTGACGACCGGAGCTCACCGCTATTCTAATAAATGTATTAACCCCTAAAGCTAAGTCTAACCCTAACACTAACACCCCCCTAAGTTAAATATAATTTTAATCTAACGAAATTAATTAACTCTTATTAAATAAATTATTCCTATTTAAAGCTAAATACTTACCTGTAAAATAAATCCTAAAATAGCTACAATATAAATAATAATTACATTGTAGCTATTTTAGGATTAATATTTATTTTACAGGCAACTTGGTAATTATTTTAACCAGGTACAATAGCTATTAAATAGTTAAGAACTATTTAATAGTTACCTAGTTAAAATAATAACAAAATTACCTGTAAAATAAGTCCTAACCTAAGTTATAATTAAACCTAACACTACCCTATCAATAAATTAATTAAATAAAATACCTACAATTACCTACATTAAAACCTAACACTACACTATCAATAAATAAATTAAATACAATTTCTACAAATAACTACAATTACATAAACTAACTAAAGTACAAAAAATAAAAAAGAACTAAGTTACAAAAAATAAAAAAATATTTACAAACATAAGAAAAATATTACAACAATTTTAAACTAATTACACCTACTCTAAGCCCCCTAATAAAATAACAAAGACCCCCAAAATAAAAAAATGCCCTACCCTATTCTAAATTAATAAATTTAAAAGCTCTTTTACCTTACCAGCCCTGAACAGGGCCCTTTGCGGGGCATGCCCCAAGAAAATCAGCTCTTTTGCCTGTAAAAAAAAACATACAATACCCCCCCAACATTACAACCCACCACCCACATACCCCTAATCTAACCCAAACCCCCCTTAAATAAACCTAACACTAAGCCCCTGAAGATCTTCCTACCTTGTCTTCACCTCACCGGGTATCACCGATCGGTCCTGGCTCCGATATCTTCATCCAACCCAAGCGGGGGCTAGACATCCACTGAAGAAGTCCAGAAGAGGGTCCAAAGTCTTCCTCCTATCCAGCAAGAAGAGGACATCAGGACCGGCAAACATCTTCATCCAAGCGGCATCTTCGATCTTCTTCCATCTGGTGCGGAGCGGGTCCATGTTGAAGCAGCCGACGCGGATCCATCCTCTTCTTCCGGCGTCTCCTGACGAATGACGGTTCCTTTAAGGGACGTCATCCAAGATGGCGTCCCTCGAATTCCGATTGGCTGATAGTATTCTATCAGCCAATCGGAATTAAGGTAGGAATATTCTGATTGGCTGATGGAATCAGCCAATCAGAATCAAGTTCAATCCGATTGGCTGATCCAATCAGCCAATCAGATTGAGCTCGCATTCTATTGGCTGTTCCGATCAGTACCTAGGGGCAGCAGATTTGGGGTACATAGGGATAATGTAAGTTGCGGCGGTTTACGGAGCGGCAGATTAGGGGTTAATAATAATATGCAGGGGTGAGCGATAGCGGGGGCGGCAGATTAGGGGTTAATAAGTGTAAGGTTAGGGGTGTTTAGACTCGGGGTACATGTTAGAGTGTTAGGTGCAGACGTAGGAAGTGTTTGCCCATAGGAAACAATGGGGCTGCGTTAGGAGCTGAACGCTGCTTTTTTGCAGGTGTTAGGTTTTTTTTCAGCTCAAACAGCCCCATTATTTCCTATGGGAGAATCGTGCACGAGCACGTTTTTGAGGCTGGCCGCGTCCGTAAGCAACTCTGGTATCGAGAGTTGCATTTGCGGTAAAAATGCTCTACGCTCCTTTTTTGGAGCCTAACGCAGCATTTTTTGGGACTCTCGATACCAGAGTTAATTTTATGGTGCGGCCAGAAAAAAGCCCGCGTAGCGTTAACAGCCCATCTACCGCCAAACTCCAAATCTAGGCCTATGTATTCAAAGCATCAGGTTTACACATAGCCAATATATATAAAAAGTACATACCCCTATTTATATAGTACATGATTTTCATTTCATTTTTAATCCCAAGATTATATTTCTAACATAATATTCATTTATGTGTTACAGAATTCCATCCAAGGAAGTCTCTACTTGAAGAGAATCAGACAAAGCTTCGAACCAATACAATGCCGCACTAGTCACAGTGGCAATACATACACCGCAGGTTGCCATTGGAGACCTTGATGAACATAAATCTTTTTCCAATAAGCCACCCTAATCTTGAAAGGAAAGATCAGCGCAAACCTTCTCTGGCTTTCAAAATAATAAAATCTTGATTGAAGTGAAAGAAATCTAATCTTCTTCAGACACCAAAACTTCACTTCCTCCCTGCACCGAAGGCAAAGAGAATGACTGGGGGTTGTGGGAAGGGAAGTGATACTTAACAGCTTTGCTGTGGTGCTCTTTGCCTCCTCCTGCTGGCCAGAAGTGATATTCCCAACAGTAATTGATGAAGCCGTGGACTCACCATATTTTAGGAAAGAAATGGCACAAAATGATGACACGTCACCCTATAACATAAATAGCATCATCACATGCACGACATGCTAAGCTGTAGTGGATTTCTAATACATTATCACTCTAAAAAGCAGGTAAGAATTATTTTGATTGCATATACAAAAAACTAAAATTTACCTAAAAAGAGCCTAATGGATACTTCTATTATAGCTGCATAAAATGTGATTATCAACACCTTGACAAAAATTTAGCCACAAATAAAGTCGCTAAAAAAGAGCACTACATTTCTGACTCAAGGCATGTATACAAACAATATATAACAACTTTAGTTAAAAAGTGCCCAATCCATAGCTGAGAGTGTTTTATATAATAAAAGTATATACTTACGGTGTAAGACACCCATCCACATACAGCAGACAGCCAAACTAGTGCTGAAACATATCAGCAGAGTTAATGGTACAAGAGTATATTGTCGATCTATAAAAGGGAGGCAGCAGATGAATCCCTGCGACCGATTTACAGAGAGCCTTATGAATAGATTTCCCATAGGCGAAAACATGGTATCATCAGGCAATACTCCCTTCACATCCCTCAGACAAACACTGCACTTAGAGAGGAACTGGGCTTCAATATGCTTAGAAGCGCCTATCACAGAAGAAATCAAGCACATCATGCTTCACCACCTCCTAAGGAGGCAAAGTTTGTAAAACTGAGGTATGAGTGAGGTGTATTTATAGGCATTTGAGGTTTGGGAAACTTTGCCCCCACCTGGTAGGAATGTATATCCCATACGTCACTTGCTCATGGACTCTTGCCACCTACTACTGTAATTAAGAGTAGAGGATATACTGAGAGAGTACATCTTAATGAGATAACAGGAGGCTAAATGAACTGTCCCAGCAATGCCTATGGCAGGCTTGTGACTACTACTCAAGCAAGGAGATTTACACTGTAAAGCCAGTACTCTGTGTGTATGTATGTATGTGTGCTAATATTGGCACACACAAAATCACTCCAAGTGTAACTGTAAAAAGCACCTGAAATAGATATTAATACCAATCCATTGGAGGTAACATGAGATTTAATATCTGCTGAGTTATATTGTGGTTGTAAAGTGTTTACCAATTTGAATGCATACAATAAATATTACGTATTTTATATTCTTATGGAATCACATCAATGAAAGATATTAAATATAGGAACATAGAATGATTAAAAGTGGTATCTCCTTTTCAGTGAATATACTGAATCAGTAATAAATAGGTCCATTAGTGAATCTCCACAAATCTACAGCTCTCAATTTTTTGATTACGAGAACTTGTCAGAGAAATCAAAACATAATTTATTTAAGAACTTACCTGATAAATTAATTTCTTTCATATTGGCAAGAGTCCATGAGCTAGTGACGTATGGGATATACAATCCTACCAGGAGGGGCAAAGTTTCCCAAACCTCAAAATGCCTACATATACACCCCTCACTACACCCACAATTCAGTTTAACGAATAGCCAAGTAGTGGGGTGATAAAGGAGTAAAAAGCATCAACAAATGAATTTGGAAATAATTGTGCTTAATTCAAAAAAATCATAACCACCATAAAAAGGGTGGGCCTCATGGACTCTTGCCAATATGAAAGAAATGAATTTATCAGGTAAGTTCTTACATAAATTATGTTTTCTTTCATGTAATTGGCAAGAGGTCCATGAGCTAGTGATGTATGGGATAGCAATACCCAAGATGTGGAACTCCACGCAAGAGTCACTAGAGAGGGAGGGATAAAAATAAAAACAGCCATTTTTCGCTGAAAAAAATGAATCCACAAACCAAAATATAAGTTTATTCTCATGAATGAAAGGAAAAACTTAAAATATAAGCAGAAGAATCAAACTGAAACAGCTGCCTGAAGAACTTTTCTACCAAAAACTGCTTCCAAAGAAGCGAATACATCAAAACGGTAGAATTTAGTAAATGTGTGCAAAGAAGATCAAGTTGCTGCTTTGCAAATCTGATCAACTGAAGCTTCATTCTTAAAAGCCCACAAAGTGGAGACTGATCTAGCAGAATGAGCTGTAATTCTTTGAGGCGGGGCTTGACCCGACTCCAAATAAGCTTGATGAATCAAAAGCTTTAGCCACGATGCCAAAGAAACTGCAGAAGCCTTCTGACCTTTCCTAGAACCAGAAAATATAACAAATAGACTAGAAGTCTTCCTGAAATCTTTAGTAGCTTCAACATAATATATCAAAGTTCTGACCACATCCAAAGAATGTAAAGATCTCGCCAAAGAACTCTTAGGATTAGGACACAAGGAAGGGACAACAATTTCTCTCTTAATGTTGTTAGAATTCACAACCTTAGGTAAGAATAAAAATGAAGTCCGCAAAACCGCCTTATCCTGATGAAAAATCAGAAAAGGAGATTCACAAGAAAGAACAGATAATTCAGAAACTCTTCTAGCAGACGAGATGGCCTAAAGGAACAACACTTTCCAAGAAAGTAGTTTAATTTCCAAAGAATGCATAGGCTCAAATAGAGGAGCCTGTAAAGCCTTCAAAACCAAATTAAGACTCCAAGGAGGAGAGATTGATTTAAAGTATATTAATTAAAGGATTTAAGGATATTAATTGTGATATCCTTGTATAAGCCCTGCACCATTGATTTAGCATACAAAGCTGGAGAGGTCTCATATGAAAATGAGCAAAGGGGATCGTGTCCGATGCTGCAGTCATGAGACCTAAAACTTCCTTGCACATAGCTACTGAAGGGAATGATTGAGACTGAAGGTTCCGACAAGCTGAAACCAATTTTAATCGCCTCTTGTCTGTTAGAGACAGAGTCATGGACACTGACTCTATCTGGAAACCAAAAAAGGTGACCCTTGTCTGAGGAATCAAGAAAATTTTTGGTGAATTGATCCTCCGACCATGTCTTTGAAGAAACAACACTAGTTGATTTGTGAGAGATTCTGCAGAATGTAAAAACTAGGCTAGTACCAAGATATCGTCCAAATAAGGAAACACCGCAATACCCCGTTCTCTGGTTATAGAGAGTAGGGCACTGAGAACCTTTGAAAAGATTCTTGGAGCTGTCGCTAGGCCAAATGGAAGAGCAACAAATTGGTAATGCTTGTCTAGAAAAGAGAATCTCAGAAACTGATAATGATCTGCATGAATCGGAATATGAAGATATGCATCCTGCAAGTCTACTGAGCACATATAATGCCCTTGCTGAACAAAAGGCAGAATAGTCCTTATAGTTACCATTTTGAAAGTTGGCTCTCTTACATAACGATTCAAAATTTTTAGATCCAGAACTGGTCTGAATGAATTTTCTTTCTTTGGGACAATGAATAGATTTGAATAAAACCCCAGACCCTGTTCCCGAAACGGAACTGGCATGATTACCCCTGAAAGCTCCAGGTCTGAGACACACTTCAGGAAAGCCTGAGCCTTTACTGGATTTGCTGGGATGCATGAGAGAAAATATCTTCTCACAGGAGGTCTTACTCTGAATCCTATTGAATACCCCTGAGAGTCAATACTCAGAATCCATTGATTTTGGACAGAATTTGTCCAAACATCCTTGAAAAATCTTAATCTGCCCCTACCAGCTGAGCTGGAATGAGGGCCGCACCTTCATGCGGACTTGGGGGCTGGCTTTGGTTTCTTAAATGGCTTGGATTTATTCCAATTTGAAGGAGGTTTACAATTGGAAACAGATTTCTTGGGGGAAGGATTAGGTTTCTGTTCCTTAATTTGTCGAAAGGAACGAAAACGGTTAGAAGCTTTAGATTTACCCTTAGGTCTTTTATCTTGAGGCAAAAAAACTCCCTCCCCCCCAGTGACAGTTGAAATAATCGAATCCAACTGAGTACCAAATAACTTATTACCTTGGAAAGAAAGAGATAGCAATCTAGACGTAGAAGTCATGTCAGCATTCCAATATTTAAGCCACAAAGCTCTTCTAGCTAAAATAGCTAAAGACATAGATTTAACATCAATTTTGATGTTAAAAAATGGCATCACAAATAAAATGATTAGCATGTTGAAGCAAGCGAACATTGCTACACAAATCAGAATCCATTTCTTGTTGCGCTAAATTTTCCAACCAAAAAGTTGATGCAGCTGCAACATCAGCTAAAGAAATTGCAGGCCTGAGAAGATGACCAGAATATGAATAGGCTTTCCTTAGATAAGATTCAAGTTTCCTATCTAAAGGATCTTTAAAAGAAGTACTAACAACATCAGGAAATTACACAATCGTGTCATCAAAGACGCAGCCTCGTGAAAGGACTCAGCGTTGACTAAGACGCCGTAAATGACGAATTTGCGTCATCGAATGTAACTTTGCGCCAAAAAAATCTTGCGCCAAAAATGACGAAATATACTTTGGCATTTTGCGCCCTCGCAAGCCTAATTTTGCCCACAAATTAAAAAGAACAGTCAATTGAAAAAAGACTATATCCCAGGTAAGAATTTTTTTTTCCTAAAAAAATGCATTCCCCAAATATGAAACTGACAGTCTGCAAAAGGAAATATACTTAAACCTGACTCATGGCAAATAATAAGTACAATACATATATTTAGAACTTTATATACATACATAAAGAGCCAAACCATAGCTGAGAGTGTCTTAAGTAATGAAAACATACTTACCAAAAGACACCCATCCACATATAGCAGATAGCCAAACCAGTACTGAAACGGTTATCAGTAGAGGTAATGGAATATGAGAGTATATCGTCGATCTGAAAAGGGAGGTAGGAGATGAATCTCTACGACCGATAACAGAGAACCTATGAAATAGATCTCCCGTGAGGAAAACCATTGCATTCAATAGGTGATACTCCCTTTACATCCCTTTGACATTCACTGTACTCTGAGAGGAATCGGGCTTCAAAATGCTGAGAACATAGAAATCTTAGCACAAACTTACTTCACCACCTCCATAGGAGGCAAAATTTGTAAAACTGAATTGTGGGTGTGGTGTGGAGTGTATTTATTGGCATTTTGAGGTTTGGGAAACTTTGCCCCTCCTGGTAGGATTGTATATTCCATACGTCACTAGCTCATGGACTCTTGCCAATTACATGAAATAAATCCTTTTTTAAGTAGGAAGAAACACAACTGCATAGTATACAATTGAAATGGCAAAACAAAATCAAATTAGTCCATAGGAGCAGAACTCCAGCTCCAAGATAAACTGACAGCACAAAACTCACATACTTTAAAAATCACTTAAAATTTAAATAAAAAATATAGCTGCAAGCAGCGATAGAGGTGGCCATGCGCATTGTCATTGCAATGACATACAAGCATGAGGAAAACCATTGCATTCAATAGGTGATACTCCCTTCACATCCCTCTGACATTCACTGTACTCAAAATGCTGAGAAGCGCATATCAACGTAGAAATCTTAGCACAAACTTACTTCACCACCTCTATAGGAGGCAAAGTTTGTAAAACTGAATTGTGGGTGTGGTGAGGGGTGTATTTATAGGCATTTTGAGGTTTGGGAAACTTTGCCCCTCCTGGTAGTAGTGTATATCCCATACGTCACTAGCTTATGGACTCTTGCCAATTACATGAAAGAAAACGGTGTCTCTCGGTTGCCATTTGTGTGACTTTTTAACCTATTCCGTATCTTGCTGCTGGCAGTTACTATTTTGATCTGGACATTAGTTTAAGCAGTTCTCTCAAAGATATTTTTTTTCCGGTAGACACTTCCCCAGTCAATCATGTGAGGCCACTATCTACACTTTGTCCGATGCCTCATTTGGTTGAGATGCAGCTTTGAAATAAAGTTTGGATAAAGAGTATATATATATATATATATACATACACACACACATATATATATATATATATATATATATACACATACACACATACATATACATATATAATAGTTAGCCAGTAGCCCAACCTCCAGGGTGTACTCACTACCCATGTGCAATCCTGGTAGGTGTATGTAGAAACTCTCTCTTAGAGGGAGGGCACTCACAGGAATTTTTTCATGCAAAACAGTAAAGTCTTTATTTCCAAAAGGTTACATTAACAGTTTGTCTACGTTTTGGCCCCAGCATGGGCCTCTCTCAAGACAAAAATGTTCTGGTTGTTGCTTTGCTGTACGAATAACCCTGGGGTCTTTATTTGGTCTCTCTGGTATGGAGCTGAAATGCGTTAAGAACTCGTTTCTTGAGATGTGCAAACACATGACATTTTCATACCTTTCATAAAAGCAGCCAATTCAGTGAACAGACTTCACACACACACACATATTCAGGATATAAAAATATAACTATGGTTCATTAGTCCTGGATTAAAAGCTCCTAGCCCAGAGGGAGAAAAGTTTCTAGTCCAGTCAATGTTAAAGATATGAAAAGTTCTCATTTTTAAGTAGTCTGCTGCAATTTAAAATTTTAGAATTACTGAAGCTCTCTCCTGTTTGATTCTTGCAATCACACGAGGCAGGAGAGGAAAAGGTGGAAACACATAAGCCAGGTTGAACGACCAAGGTACTGCTAGCGCATCTATCAGTACAGCCTGGGGATCCCTTGACCTGGACCCGTAGCAAAGAAGTTTGGCATTCTGTCGAGATGCCATCAGATCCAATTCCGGTGTGCCCCATTGATGAATCAATGATGCAAATACATCCGGATGGAGTTCCCACTCCCCCGGATGAAAAGTCTGACGACTTAGAAAATCCGCATCCCAGTTCTCTATTCCTGGGATATAGATTGCTGATAGATGGCAAGAGTGAATCTCTGCCCATCGGATTATCTTTGATACCTCTATCATCGCAAGAGAACTTCTTGTTCCCCCCTGATGATTGATATATGCTACAGTCGTGACATTGTCCGACTGGAATCTTATGAACTTGGCCAGTGCCAGCTGAGGCCACGCCTGAAGCGCATTGAATATTGCTCTCAGTTCCAGAATATTGATTGGCAACAGACTCCGTCGGAGTTAAGTTAATACCTGGCAGTTTAGAAAAAAACCTCAGTGAGAGTAGTTGACATAACTGCAGCTATATCTTGCAAAGTAAAAGAATTAGACACACTAGATGTACTAGGTGTCACTTGTGTGGGTGTTAAATGTTGGGACACTTGAGGAAAATTACATGGCATATCCTGATTCTCTTCAGACTGAGAATCATCCTTAGACATACTTTCATTTCCTAAAATATGTTCCTTACAGTGTAAGGCTCTATCAGTACAAGAGGTACACAATGTAAGTGGGGGTTCCACAATGGCTTCCAAACACATAGAGCAATGAGTTTCCTCAATGTCAGACATGTTTAACAAAGTAGTAATAACTACAACAGTTGAAAACACTTTATTTATTGCAAAGAATTAAATTTATAAAAAAACGGTTACTGCGCCTTTAAGAAATAAAAGCGCACATTTTTTCTCAAACACACTTAAAAACGTCTATAATCGTTCAAAAGTAAGAATAAATAAGCAGAGTTTCCAAAAATTATTGCATACTATATGCAAGAAGTAATTTACTCTTTACAGGAACATTCAAGCAAAAATATTATAAATTGCTGAAAAACGACCCCTGAACCTTGCCACAGCTCTGCTGTGGCGTCTACCTGCCCTGAGAAACCTGCCAAATGAATCGACACCAATCCGGATAGTATAGAACACAGATAGGGCCCAACCGGACTTAATGTCTGCTGTCTCCTTCAAAGTAAACTGCGCAACTGAGGCACAAAAATAGGCCCCGCCCACAATGGACGTCGCACTAAAAAATCAACTACCGCATGAGAAGCGGTTAATAACAGCCATGTGGTCCCCAAACTAAATATTTTACCAAATAAAGTCTCTTACATGAGCCCTTATCAAGGTTATATGTAAAACAAAATCCCAGTGTCAATAAAATGCTGCGTATATAAAGTGCTGCAAAAATGTCTGTTGAAAACACCCGGTAGTACAGTAACTCCCTTTACTCTTACAGGACTACTGCTTACCTTGTTCCCATTATAAGGAACTAATACAGCCAATTCTGACATACAAAGTTTCTTCAGAAAATAAAAGGCTGGAACATACCTCAAATGCTGCTTGCTGCATGAGACAGTCCTCCACACTGAAGATCTTTCCCATATTACCTTCAGATCTGTGGGAACCATAATAGACCTTAGTAACTGCTGCTAAGATCATTAAATTCAGGGGGAATTCTTCTTCCATATCCTCCCTGAACTAAATAGAACTCACCGGTACCATTTAAAAATAAAAAACTCTTGATTGAAGAAAATAAAACTATCATTTTATCACCACTAACACTTTACCCTTCCTATTACTAGCATAGGCAAAGAGAATGACTGGGGGGAGGAGTTAGGGGAGGAGCTATGTAAAAGCTCTACTGTGGTGCTCTTTGCCACTTCCTGTTAGCAGGAGGATAAATCCCACAAGGATGAAACCCGTGGACTCGGCATATCTTGTAAAAGAAATTCTAATTTTTAAGTAGTCCGCTGCAATTTCTAAGTCATCCAGGAATAGCGGACCACTGGAAATTTCAAGCCCTAAGGATGGCTAAAAGTTTATTGCCTCTGAATTTATGGGCTGGGTAAGAGATTTTGAAATTATGAATTATTTTTCAACCCCTGACTTACCTAGTAGGCATACACCTCATAACAAATATTACATCATATTGTGTTTTTAAGGTTATACTTTTAACAGTGCCAATTTAGCCTGAAATACAACTGTGGATTGAAATTTAAGATTTGTTGGTGTGTCCATTAATATAAAGATACCTATATTCTTGCAAGTTCTAGAGTTTTAAACTACCTATATCTGGAAGCATATGCTACAACTGTACTAGTAAAATATGGCTACTTTCTAAATATTTACATAGTAGGGATTGCTTACTTAATGTTTTGTTTCCATAAAGAGTGTAACTAGTTTTATATTAGCAAGTAGAGCTGCACGATTAATCGCATATGCGATTTAAAAACGCAATTATTCGCTGCGATTTAAAAACCACAAGAGTACGCAAATTTTTGCTAAAAAAATTATAAATCCTCAGATGTGGCTGTAACTACATTGATTTGTATGTGATTTCTTGCAAACCAGCTCCATCTAGTGGTTGCGTATAGCACACATTTGTAAAATGGCTTGTTTACTTTCACTTTCTGTCTGTGATCTCAGTAGCAGCCGATCAATCTAAGCAGAGCCCATGCAGGAGATGTGAAGAGGAGGGAAAGCCACTTACTTATATTTCCCCCTAAGGACATCTACAGTCTGAAACTTAGGGTATGTAATCATTATGGAAACTCCCACACAATCTCCTGCTCTCTGAGAAACGGCTCAAATACATAGCAGATGCAGTTAATCCCACAGCTGCCAAAAAGGCTAAAACTGCAATCCCCTCTGCTAGTTAGCTGCTGGGTTAACTGCATCTACAATGTATTTGATATCAGCGAGGCACAGCATTTCTGAAAGGAGCAGCCCCCACCCCTACTGCTATATGCCTGTATTGGATTCCTGGACAGGAGCTAGGCTCATTTCTTTCTAATGACACGGTGAGTCCATGGAACATCATCAATTACTGTTTTGAATATCACTCCTGGCCATCAGGAGGAGGCAAAGAGCACCACAGTAAACTGTTAAATATCACTCCCCTACCCACAATCCCCCAGTTATTCTCTTTGCCTGTAGTGCAAGGAGGAGGTGAAGTTTAGGTGTCTGATGAGAAGTTTTCTTCAATCAAGAATTTATTTTTTTAGCAGAGTAAGCTTACTCTGTTCTTTTCTGGGGTTTAGTTAGCCTAGTCCACATCAGTCTCTTCAGTAGGGCAGTGGTGGCTTTTGAGCACTTGAGAACTTGTGAGGTACAATCCTCACTGCGTTTTCTCAAGAATCTGCTGCCCTTACTAGAAAACACAATTTATGCTTACCTGATAAATTTATTTCTCTTGTAGTGTAGTCAGTCCACGGGTCATCCATTACTTATGGGATTATATCTCTTCCCCAACAGGAAGTTGCAAGAGGATCACCCAAGCAGAGCTGCTATATAGCTCCTCCCATCACGTGTCATATCCAGTCATTCGACCAAAACAAAACGAGAAAGGAGAAACCACAGGGTGCAGTGGTGACTGGAGTTTAATTAAAATTTAGATCTGCCTTAAAAGACAGGGCGGGCCGTGGACTGACTACACTACAAGAGAAATAAATTTATCAGGTAAACATAAATTATGTTTTCTCTTGTTAAGTGTAGTCAGTCCACGGGTCATCCATTACTTATGGGATACCAATACCAAAGCTAAAGTACACGGATGAAGGGAGGGACAAGGCAGGAACTTTAAACGGAGGGAACCACTGCCTGAAGTACCTTTCTCCCAAAAATAGCCTCCGAAGAAGCAAAAGTGTCAAATTTGTAAAATTTTGAAAAAGTGTGAAGTGAAGACCAAGTTGCAGCCTTGCAAATCTGTTCAACAGAGGCCTCATTTTTAAAGGCCCAGGTGGAAGCCACAGCTCTAGTAGAATGAGCTGTAATTCTTTCAGGAGGCTGCTGTCCAGCAGTCTCATAGGCTAAACGTATTATGCTACGAAGCCAAAAGGAGAGAGAGGTGGCCGAAGCCTTTTGACCTCTCCTCTGTCCAGAGTAAACGACAAACAGGGAAGAAGTTTGACGAAAATCTTTAGTTGCCTGCAAATAGAACTTCAGGGCACGGACTACGTCCAAATTATGCAAAAGTCGTTCCTTCTTTGAAGAAGGGTTAGGACACAATGATGGAACAACAATCTCTTGATTGATATTCCTGTTAGAAACTACCTTAGGTAAGAACCCAGGTTTAGTACGCAGAACTACCTTGTCTGAATGAAAAATCAGATAAGGAGAATCACAATGTAAGGCAGATAACTCAGAGACTCTTTGAGCCGAGGAAATAGCCATCAAAAACAGAACTTTCCAAGATAACATCTTAATATCAATGGAATGAAGGGGTTCAAATGGAACGCCTTGCAGAACGTTAAGAACTAAGTTTAAGCTCCGTGGCGGAGCAACAGTCTTAAACACAGGCTTAATCCTAGCCAAAGCCTGACAAAAAGCCTGAACGTCTGGAACTTCTGCCAGACGCTTATGTAGAAGAATAGACAGAGCAGAAATCTGTCCCTTTAACGAACTAGCGGATAAGCCCTTTTCTAAACCCTCTTGTAGAAAAGACAATATCCTAGGAATCCTAACCTTACTCCATGAGTAACTCTTGGATTCGCACCCATATAAATATTTACGCAATATCTTATGGTAAATTCTTCTGGTAACAGGTTTCCTAGCCTGTATTAAGGTATGTATAACCGACTCCGAGAAGCCACGCTTTGATACAATCAAGCGTTCAATCTCCATGCAGTCAGCCTCAGAGAAATTAGATTTGGATGGTTGAAAGGACCCTGAATTAGAAGGTCCTGTCTCAGAGGCAGAGACCATGGCAGACAGGACGACATGTCCACTAGGTCTGCATACCAGGTCCTGCGTGGCCACGCAGGCGCTATCAGAATCACCAATGCTCTCTCCTGTTTGATCTTGGCAATCAGTCGAGGAAGCATCGGAAATGGTGGAAACACATAAGCCATGTTGAAGACCCAAGGGGCTGTCAGAGCATCTATCAGCACCGCTCCCGGGTCCCTGGACCTGGATCCGTAACAAGGAAGCTTGGCGTTCTGGCGAGACGCCATGAGATCCAGATCTGTTTGCCCCAACGATGAATCAGTTGGGCGAAGACCTCCGGATGAAAAGTCTGGCGACTTAGAAAATCCGCCTCCCAGTTCTCCACGCCTGGGATGTAGATCGCTGACAGGTGGCAAGAGTGAGACTCTGCCCAGCGAATTATCTTTGAGACTTCCAACATCGCTAGGGAACTCCTGGTTCCCCCTTGATGGTTGATGTAAGCCACAGTCGTGATGTTGTCCGACTGAAATCTGATGAACCTCAGAGTTGCTAACTGAGGCCAAGCTAGAAGAGCATTGAATATTGCTCTTAACTCCAGAATATTTATTGGGAGGAGTTTCTCCTCCTGAGTCCATGATCCCTGAGCCTTCAGGGAATTCCAGACTGCGCCCCAACCTAGAAGGCTGGCGTCTGTTGTTACAATCGTCCAATCTGGCCTGCGAAAGGTCATCCCCTTGGACAGGTGGGGCCGAGAAAGCCACCATAAAAGAGAATCTCTGGTCTCTTGATCCAGATTTAGTAGAGGGGACAAATCTGAGTAATCCCCATTCCACTGACTTAGCATGCACAATTGCAGCGGTCTGAGATGCAGGCGCGCAAATGGTACTATGTCCATTGCCGCTACCATTAAGCTGATTACTTCCATGCACTGAGCTACTGACGGGTATGGAATGAAATGAAGGGCACGGCAAGCATTTAGAAGTTTTGATAACCTGGTCTCCGTCAGGTAAATTTTCATCTCTACAGAATCTATAAGAGTCCCTAGGAAGGGAACCCTTGTGAGTGGTAATAGAGAACTCTTTTCCACGTTCACCTTCCACCCATGCGACCTCAGAAATGCCAGAACTATCTCTGTATGAGACTTGGCAGTTTGAAAACTTGAGGCTTGTATCAGAATGTCATCTAGGTACGGAGCCACCGCTATGCCTCGCGGTCTTAGTACCGCCAGAAGTGAGCCCAGAACCTTTGTAAAGATTCTTGGAGCCGTAGCTAACCCGAAGGGAAGAGCTACAAACTGGTAATGCCTGTCTAGGAAGGCAAATCTTAGGTACCGATAATGATCCTTGTGAATCGGTATGTGAAGGTAGGCATCCTTTAAGTCCACTGTGGTCATGTACTGACCCTCTTGGATCATGGGTAGGATGGTTCGAATAGTTTCCATTTTGAATGATGGAACTCTTAGGAATTTGTTTAGGATTTTTAAGTCCAAGATTGGTCTGAAGGTTCCCTCTTTCTTGGGAACCACAAACAGATTTGAATAAAATCCTTGCCCGTGTTCCGTCCGCGGGACTGGGTGGATCACCCCCATTAGTAAGAGGTCTTGTACACAGCGTAGAAACGCCTCTTTCTTTATTTGGTTTGCTGATAACCTTGAAAGATAAAATCTCCCTTGTGGAGGAGAAGCTTTGAAGTCCAGAAGATATCCCTAAGATATGATCTCCAATGCCCAGGGATCCTGGACATCTCTTGCCCAAGCCTGGGCGAAGAGAGAAAGTCTGCCCCCCACTAGATCCGTTTCCGGATAGGGGGCCCTCTCTTCATGCTGTCTTAGGGGCAGCAGCAGGTTTTCTGGCCTGCTTGCCCTTGTTCCAGGACTGGTTAGTTTTCCAGCCCTGTCTGTAACGAGCAACAGCTCCTTCCTGTTTTGGAGCGGAGGAAGTTGATGCTGCTCCTGCCTTGAGGTTACGAAAGGCACGAAAATTAGACTGTTTGGCCTTTGATTTGGCCCTGTCCTGAGGCAGAGCATGGCCCTTATCTCCCGTAATGTCAGCGATAATTTCTTTCAAGCCGGGTCCGAATAAGGTCTGCCCTTTGAAAGGAATATTAAGCAATTTAGATTTAGAAGTCATGTCAGCTGACCAGGATTTAAGCCATAGCGCTCTGCGCGCTTGGATGGCGAATCCGGAGTTCTTAGCCGTAAGTCTAGTTAAATGTACGACGGCATCAGAAACAAATGCGTTAGCTAGCTTAAGTGCTTTAAGCTTGTTCATAATTTCATCCAATGGAGCTGTGCGAATGGCCTCTTCCAGAGACTCAAACCAGAATGCCGCCGCAGCAGTGACAGGCGCAATGCATGCAAGGGGCTGTAAGATAAAACCTTGATGAACAAACATTTTCTTAAGGTAACCTTCTAATTTTTTATCCATTGGATCTGAAAAGGCACAACTATCCTCCACCGGGATAGTGGTACGCTTAGCTAAAGTAGAAACTGCTCCCTCCACCTTAGGGACCGTCTGCCATAAGTCTCGTGTGGTGGCGTCTATAGGAAACATTTTCCTAAATATGGGAGGAGGGGAAAAAGGCACACCGGGTCTATCCCACTCCTTGCTAATAATCTCTGTAAGCCTTTTAGGTATAGGAAACACGTCAGTACACACCGGTACCGCATAGTATCTATCCAACCTACATAATTTTTCTGGAATTGCAACCGTGTTACAATCATTCAGAGCCGCTAATACCTCCCCTAGCAATATGCGGAGGTTCTCAAGCTTAAATTTAAAATTAGAAATCTCTGAATCCAGTCTCCCTGGATCAGATCCGTCACCCATAGAATGAAGCTCTCCGTCTTCATGTTCTGCAAATTGTGACGCAGTATCGGACATGGCTCTCACATCATCAGCGCGCTCTGTCCTTAACCCAGAGCTATCACGCTTGCCTCTTAATTCTGGCAATTTAGATAATACTTCTGTCATAACAGTAATGTGAAACAAAAAGTAGCAGACGCACCACAAAGTCCTTATGCAGAGGTTCTCTTTATTGTCACAAACTGGGAGCCAGAAAAGCAGAACAACGTTTCGGGCTACAAACCCTTATTCATGTTCATAACTTGTACATCACACATAATCACCTTAAATACCTACAACCAGGTAAAACCACACCTTTTTAATTTAACCCTTTGCAAGGCACAAAGAAGGCCTGTCATACTGACCTCTAGTGGTTCATACCTGAAAATACATATTTCACACCACATTTATTTAAAAACATTTTTTTAAAAAAAATACAAAGTTAAAAAAGCATTAAACAGATGTCATAGCAAGATATTATATAAAGAATTCAAAAAGTCAGAGAAACAAGGATTATCACATAATTCTTAGTATTATTACACCTCTTAAAGGAACACACTCAAATCCAATTCTCTATTCATTCCATTGGGAGCCAGTGTGTTTAACTTATTGATCCAGAAAGCCTCACGTTTTTGTAACAATAATTCCCTATTACCACCACGCCTAGGGCTTTGTACAAAATCTATAATTTGAAAGCGCAGTTGTGCAATTGTGTGGTTACAGCTCAAAAAATGATAGGCTACTGGTGCATTTAAATTATTGGTCCTTATGTTAGATTTATGCTGTATAATTCTATCTCTGACCCGCTGGGTCGTTTCACCTATATAAATTAACCCACACGGACACTTAATTAGGTATATTACAAAGTTTGCATTACAATTAAAGTAGCCCCTAATCCTGAATTTCTGACCCGTTTGGGGATGTATAAAAAGATCACCTTTTATCATATTGTTACAATTTGAACAATTCAGGCAAGGGAAGCAACCATTATTTTCTGATGTAATAAAGCCTTGTTTAGATTTCTTATTTGACCCAACATCAGCTTTAATTAATTTATCCCTAAGACTGGGTAATCTAGTATAGGCTGGCATAGGAGGCTGTTGGAATGCTGCAACCTCTGGATTACATTCCTTCAAAACATTCCAATGTTTACGAACTATTTTTTGTATTGCTGCACTGTTAGCACTGTATTCTGAGACAAAGACCAATCTATTAGGGTCCTTTTTCTTTTTGACATCTGTCATATTGACCCTACTCTTTGGTATCTGTAGAACTTTTCTCAAAGTTGTCTGTATCATATCATAAGGATACCCACGCTCTATAAATCTTACACCCATTTCTTCTAACCTTTGCAGGGCCAATTTTTCATCTTTAACAATACGTTTAACCCTAAGCATTTGACTATATGGTAGTGACTGGATTAGAGAAGGGGCATGGGCACTAGAAAAGTGTAGAAGGCTATTCCTGTCTGTTTGTTTCCTATATAAATCTGTCTTTAGACATGAACCATCCTTATAGACTTTAGTGTCCAAAAAATTAATAGATTCTTCACTCCAAGATAGGGTAAACTTAATACATCTAGAAGCCATATTGAGATCTGCAACAAACTGCTGAAGGGAGCCAACGTCGCCCCACCAAATGCCAAATATGTCATCTATGTAGCGCCACCAGGTGGCGCCACACAGATGAAATAAATTGTTCTCATAGACAAACTTCTCCTCGAATACACTCATAAAAATGTTGGCATAGGTAGGGGCGACGTTGGACCCCGTAGCAGTACCCTGCTTCTGTACAAAATAAGAGTCTTCAAACAAAAAGTAATTACAGTATAACACAATCTCCATCAGTTCAATAATAAATTGTTGCTGCATAACTGTAAATTTATTACTTCTAGCCATCATTAACCTAATAGAATCTAACCCACTAGAATGGGGTATAGCAGTGTACAGACTCACAATATCCAGACTATACAAAATACATTTATCCATATTGCCTGGTAAGCTCTCAATTTTAGATAGAAAGTCATCTGTATCTTTGATATATGACATTGCTTGTGACACAAAAGGTCTCAAGAGCTTATCCAGGTAGATGGATATGTTTGTGCAGATAGAATCAGTGCCAGCTACAATGGGGCGTCCTGGTGGTGCCCCAAGGTTTTTGTGAACCTTGGGCAGTGTGTATAATACTGGAACAATAAACTCATTTTTAATTAAAAATTTCCTTGTTTCGCTGTCAATCAAACCATTCAGGTAAGCTCGCTCAACACATTTTTTTATATCACACTGGATCTTGGAGGAGGGATCATATGTTAAAGGCATATACACATCAGTTTTAGCAAGCTGACCTTTTATTTCATTCACATAATAATCTCTCTCCATGATCACAGTGGCTCCGCCTTTATCGGCCTGTTTACAAATTAACCCCTTGTTATCAATCAGTGTTTTTAAAGCCACATTATCTTTTTTAGACATGTTTGGTGTAAATTTTTCCTTTAGTTGTTTTTTCTTTAAAGCATCTAAATCACGTTTTATTAATTTCATATACACATCAATACTCGGGTCATATGCTGTTGGAACAAAACCACTTTTATTTCTCAATCCAAGATTCTTAATAGTTAACATGTCATCAGTTCCCTGCACTTGCTTACTAAACACTTCTCTGTTATCTGTGTTGGAAAAAAAAGATTTTAGCTTTAAACTTCTATTAAATTTGTACAGGTCTTGTTCTAATTTAAACCAGTTACATCTCTCTTGTTTACAGAAGGATAGTCCCTTTTCCAATACCTTACTTTGATCTTCAGTAAGCACAGTGTCAGAGATGTTGATAACTAAAGTCTCTTCCCCTGGCGGGTCTTCCTCTGAGTAACTCGGGCTGGCTTGCTGTTTGACGGAATTGCGGCTATGTTTCCTGCCGCCACGTCTCCTCCGGCGTCTGATTCCCCCGACGAGGACTCGGTGGTCATATCGGAGCTGTTCACCTCCTTCTGGGCTCTCCGTTCCCGTCGGCGTGCGTTGCCGGAAGTAGTATTCCTCATACTTCCGGTTGGGTCCCGGGTCCACCGGTAAACTGCTCCGGTCAGATAATCATGCTCATCACGACTAAATTTGACCCTCTTTTTGTTTTCGAGCTCCTTCTTCATCTCATTAATTTTTGCATTAATTTCTTTCAGAGCTTTATCGACATCCAGATCGCCTGCACTTTGTTTCAAGCTTAACTCGACTTCCTTAATCTCATCAGCCTGTGCATCTATGGCTTTCTGTAGAAACTCAACTGTAAGTACAATAATGTCTAAGGAGCATTTGTTAAGAATATGCTCAAACTTAGTACAATATTCTTTATTGTTGGCAAGTAGCGTTGGTCTTGTATTCATCCTAAGCCCCCTAGGGATCCGCTTGATCCTATAATATTCAGCTAGGGTGGATGCATGTAGTTGGTATGACATATTCCTTTTTACCAGTCTCTCATAGTTACTCATGTTCACTTCAGTCTGGGGGGGTCCTAAGAAAGTCCCTTGAGCCCCTTACAAGAGTGGTAATTCTAGCTGCTTCGACATCTGTATATGCAAATACTTGGGCTCCCAGAGTATCTTGTGAATCCTCCATTGTTGGGATAGGTGCACGGATAAACAGCAGTAGGCAATAGATAGAAGCAATTCAGAAATCCAGCACTTCAATCCTTGATAGGGTGCATACTGCAGTAGGATTACTGCAAAAATCCTCAAAGTAATGTGAAACAAAAAGTAGCAGACGCACCACAAAGTCCTTATGCAGAGGTTCTCTTTATTGTCACAAACTGGGAGCCAGAAAAGCAGAACAACGTTTCGGGCTACAAACCCTTATTCATGTTCATAACTTGTACATCACACATAATCACCTTAAATACCTACAACCAGGTAAAACCACACCTTTTTAATTTAACCCTTTGCAAGGCACAAAGAAGGCCTGTCATACTGATGAGATTAAGGAAGTCGAGTTAAGCTTGAAACAAAGTGCAGGCGATCTGGATGTCGATAAAGCTCTGAAAGAAATTAATGCAAAAATTAATGAGATGAAGAAGGAGCTCGAAAACAAAAAGAGGGTCAAATTTAGTCGTGATGAGCATGATTATCTGACCGGAGCAGTTTACCGGTGGACCCGGGACCCAACCGGAAGTATGAGGAATACTACTTCCGGCAACGCACGCCGACGGGAACGGAGAGCCCAGAAGGAGGTGAACAGCTCCGATATGACCACCGAGTCCTCGTCGGGGGAATCAGACGCCGGAGGAGACGTGGCGCA